>NW_028245847.1:0-165713 GCF_964263255.1 Lissotriton vulgaris | reverse complement strand
CAGATTGGGTGGGGTCAAATAGGAGGAGCCTGGGCAGAATGGGTGGGGTCAGACAGCAGAGGAGGGGCTTAGGAGGAGCCTGGGCAGAATGGGTGGAGTCAGAGAGGAGGGGGTATAGGAGGAGCCTGGGCAGAATGGGTGGGGTCAGACAGCAGAGGAGGGGCTTAGGAGGAGCCTAGTCAGAATGGGTGGAGTCAGAGAGGAGGGGTATAGGAGGAGCCTGGGCAGAATGGGTGGAGTCAGAGAGGAGGGGGTATAGGAGGAGCCTAGTCAGATTGGGTGAGGTCAGAGAGGAGGGGTATAGGAGGAGCCTGGGCAGAGGGGCTTAGGAGGAGCCTGGGCAGAATGGGTGGGGTCAGACAGCAGAGGATGGGTTTAGGAGGAGCTTAGTCAGAATGGGTGGGGTCAGACAGCAGAGGATGGGTTTAGGAGGAGCTTAGTCAGAATGGGTGGGGTCAGAGAGCAGAGGAGGGGTTAAGGAGGAGCCTAGTCAGATTGGGTGGGGTCAGAGAGGAGGGGGTATAGGAGGAGCCTAGTCAGATTGGGTGAGGTCAGAGAGGAGGGGCTGAGGAGGAGCCTGGGCAGAATGGGTGGAGTCAGACAGCAGAGGATTGGTTTAGGAGGAGCTTAGTCAGAATGGGTGGGGTCAGACAGCAGAGGAGGGGCTTAGGAGGAGCCTAGTCAGATTGGGGTCAAATAAGAGGGGTATAGGAGGAGCCTGGGCAGAATGGGTGGGGTCAGAGGGGTATGGGAGGAGCCTGGGCAGAATGGGTGGAGTCAGAGAGGAGGAGCCTAGTCAGATTGGGTGGGGTCAAATAGGAGGAGCCTGGGCAGAGGGGGTGGGGTCAGAGAGGAGGGGTATAGGAGGAGCCTGGGCAGAATGGGTGGGGTCAGACAGCAGAGGAGGGGCTTAGGAGGAGCCTGGGCAGAATGGGTGGGGTCAGAGAGGAGGAGCCTAGTCAGATTGGGTGGGGTCAAATAGGAGGAGCCTGGGCAGAATGGGTGGGGTCAGACAGCAGAGGAGGGGCTTAGGAGGAGCCTGGGCAGGATGAGGGGGTATATGGGCAGAATGGGTGGGGTCAGAGAGGAGGGGCCTAGGAGGAGCCTGGGCAGAATGGGTGGAGTCAGAGAGGAGGGGGTATAGGAGGAGCCTGGGCAGAATGGGTATAGGAGGAGCCTAGTCAGATTGGGTGTGGTCAAATAGGAGGAGCCTGGGCAGAATGGGTGGGGTCAGAGAGGAGGGGGTATAGGAGGAGCCTGGGCAGAGGGGGGTGTAGGAGGAGCCTAGTCAGATTGGGTGGGGTCAAATAGGAGGAGCCTGGGCAGAATGGGTGGGGTCAGAGAGGAGGGGGTATAGGAGGAGCCTGGCAGAGGGGGGTGTAGGAGGAGCCTAGTCAGATTGGGTGGGGTCAAATAGGAGGAGCCTGGGCAGAATGGGTGGGGTCAGAGGGGTATGGGAGGAGCCTGGGTAGAATGGGTGGAGTCAGAGAGGAGGGGGTATAGGAGGAGCCTGGCAGAGGGGGGTGTAGGAGGAGCCTAGTCAGATTGGGTGGGGTCAAATAGGAGGAGCCTGGGCAGAATGGGTGGGGTCAGAGGGGTATGGGAGGAGCCTGGGTAGAGTGGGTGGAGTCAGAGAGGAGGGGGTATAGGAGGAGCCTGGCAGAGGGGGGTGTAGGAGGAGCCTAGTCAGATTGGGTGGGGTCAAATAGGAGGAGCCTGGGCAGAGGGGGTGGGGTCAGAGAGGAGGGGTATAGGAGGAGCCTGGCAGAGGGGGGTGTAGGAGGAGCCTAGTCAGATTGAGTGGGGTCAAATAGGAGGAGCCTGGGCAGAGGGGGTGGGGTCAGAGAGGAGGGGTATAGGAGGAGCCTGGGCAGAATGGGTGGGGTCAGACAGCAGAGGAGGGGCTTAGGAGGAGCCTGGGTAGAATGGGTGGGGTCAGAGAGGAGGGGCTTAGGAGGAGCCTAGTCAGATTGGGTGGGGTCAAATAGGAGGAGCCTGGGCAGAATGGGTGGGGTCAGACAGCAGAGGAGGGGCTTAGGAGGAGCCTAGTCAGATTGGGTGGGGTCAAATAGGAGGAGCCTGGGCAGAGGGGGTGGGGTCAGAGAGGAGGGGTATAGGAGGAGCCTGGGCAGAGGGGGTATAGGAGGAGCCTGGGCAGAGGGGGTGGGGTCAGAGAGGAGGGGTATAGGAGGAGCCTGGGCAGAGGGGGTATAGGAGGAGCCTGGGCAGAGGGGGTGGGGTCAGAGAGGAGGGGCTTAGGAGGAGCCTGGGCAGAATGGGTGGAGTCAGAGAGGAGGGGGTATAGGAGGAGCCTGGGCAGAATGGGTATAGGAGGAGCCTAGTCAGATTGGGTGTGGTCAAATAGGAGGAGCCTGGGCAGAATGGGTGGGGTCAGAGAGGAGGGGGTATAGGAGGAGCCTGGCAGAGGGGGGTATAGGAGGAGCCTGGGCAGAAGGGGGTGTAGGAGGAGCCTAGTCAGATTGGGTGGGGTCAAATAGGAGGAGCCTGGGCAGAATGGGTGGGGTCAGAGGGGTATGGGAGGAGCCTGGGTAGAATGGGTGGAGTCAGAGAGGAGGGGGTATAGGAGGAGCCTGGCAGAGGGGGGTGTAGGAGGAGCCTAGTCAGATTGGGTGGGGTCAAATAGGAGGAGCCTGGGCACAATGGGAGGGGTCAGAGGGGTATGGGAGGAGCCTGGGTAGAATGGGTGGAGTCAGAGAGGAGGGGGTATAGGAGGAGCCTAGTCAGAGGGGGTGGGGTCAGAGAGGAGGGGCTTAGGAGGAGCCTAGTCAGATTGGGTGGGGTCAAATAGGAGGAGCCTGGGCAGAATGGGTAGAGTCAGAGAGGTGGGGCTTAGGAGGAGCCTGGGCAGAATGGGTGGGGTCAGAGAGGAGGGGCTTAGGCGGAGCCTGGGCAGAATGGGTGGGGGTCAGACAGCAGAGGAGGGGCTTAGGAGGAGCCTGGGCAGAGGGGGTATAGGAGGAGCCTAGTCAGATTGGGTGGGGTCAAATAGGAGGAGCCTGGGCAGAATGGGTGGGGTCAGACAGCAGAGGAGGGGCTTAGGAGGAGCCAAGTCAGATTGGGTGGGGTCAAATAGGAGGGGTATAGGAGGAGCCTGGGCAGAATGGGTGGGGTCAGAGGGGTATGGGAGGAGCCTGGGCAGAATGGGTGGAGTCAGAGAGGAGGGGGTATAGGAGGAGCCTGGGCAGAATGGGTGGGGTCAGACAGCAGAGGAGGGGCTTAGGAGGAGCCTGGGCAGAATGGGTGGGGTCAGACAGCAGAGGAGGGGCTTAGGAGGAGCCTGGGCAGAATGGGTGGGGTCAGAGAGGAGATGCTTAGGCAGAGCCTGGGCAGTATGGGTGGGGGCAGACAGCAGAGGAGGGGCTTAGGAGGAGCCTAGTCAGATTGGGTGGGGTCAAATAGGAGGAACCTAGTCAGAATGGGTGGAGTCAGAGAGGAGGGGGTATAGGAGGAGCCTAGTCAGATTGGGTGGGGTCAGAGAGGAGGGGCTTAGGAGGAGCCTAGGGGCTTAGGAGGAGCCTAGTCAGATTGGGTGGGGTCAGAGAGGAGGGGTATAGGAGGAGCCTGGGCAGAATGGGTGGGGTCAGACAGCAGATGAGGGGCTTAGGAGGAGCCTGGGCAGAATTGGTGGGGTCAGAGAGGAGGGGCTTAGGAGGAGCCTGGGCAGAATGGGTGGGGTCAGACAGCAGAGGAGGGGCTTAGGAGGAGCCTAGTCAGATTGGGTGGGGTCAAATAGGAGGAGCCTGGGCAGAATGGGTGAGGTCAGAGAGGAGGGGTATAGGAGGAGCCTAGTCAGATTGGGTGGGGTCAAATAGGAGGGGGTATAGGAGGAGCCTGGGCAGAATGGGTGGGGCCAGACAGCAGAGGAGGGGCTTAGGAGGAACCTAGTCAGATTGGGTGGGGTCAAATAGGAGGAGCCTGGGTAGAATGGGTGGAGTCAGAGAGGAGGGGGTATAGGAGGAGCCTGGCAGAGGGGGGTGTAGGAGGAGCCTAGTCAGATTGGGTGGGGTCAAATAGGAGGAGCCTGGGCACAATGGGAGGGGTCAGAGGGGTATGGGAGGAGCCTGGGTAGAATGGGTGGAGTCAGAGAGGAGGGGGTATAGGAGGAGCCTAGTCAGAGGGGGTGGGGTCAGAGAGGAGGGGCTTAGGAGGAGCCTAGTCAGATTGGGTGGGGTCAAATAGGAGGAGCCTGGGCAGAATGGGTGGAGTCAGAGAGGTGGGGCTTAGGAGGAGCCTGGGCAGAATGGGTGGGGTCAGAGAGGAGGGGCTTAGGCGGAGCCTGGGCAGAATGGGTGGGGGTCAGACAGCAGAGGAGGGGCTTAGGAGGAGCCTGGGCAGAGGGGGTATAGGAGGAGCCTAGTCAGATTGGGTGGGGTCAAATAGGAGGAGCCTGGGCAGAATGGGTGGGGTCAGACAGCAGAGGAGGGGCTTAGGAGGAGCCAAGTCAGATTGGGTGGGGTCAAATAGGAGGGGTATAGGAGGAGCCTGGGCAGAATGGGTGGGGTCAGAGGGGTATGGGAGGAGCCTGGGCAGAATGGGTGGAGTCAGAGAGGAGGGGGTATAGGAGGAGCCTGGGCAGAATGGGTGGGGTCAGACAGCAGAGGAGGGGCTTAGGAGGAGCCTGGGCAGAATGGGTGGGGTCAGACAGCAGAGGAGGGGCTTAGGAGGAGCCTGGGCAGAATGGGTGGGGTCAGAGAGGAGATGCTTAGGCAGAGCCTGGGCAGTATGGGTGGGGGCAGACAGCAGAGGAGGGGCTTAGGAGGAGCCTAGTCAGATTGGGTGGGGTCAAATAGGAGGAACCTAGTCAGAATGGGTGGAGTCAGAGAGGAGGGGGTATAGGAGGAGCCTAGTCAGATTGGGTGGGGTCAGAGAGGAGGGGCTTAGGAGGAGCCCAGGGGCTTAGGAGGAGCCTAGTCAGATTGGGTGGGGTCAGAGAGGAGGGGTATAGGAGGAGCCTGGGCAGAATGGGTGGGGTCAGACAGCAGATGAGGGGCTTAGGAGGAGCCTGGGCAGAATTGGTGGGCTCAGAGAGGAGGGGCTTAGGAGGAGCCTGGGCAGAATGGGTGGGGTCAGACAGCAGAGGAGGGGCTTAGGAGGAGCCTAGTCAGATTGGGTGGGGTCAAATAGGAGGAGCCTGGGCAGAATGGGTGAGGTCAGAGAGGAGGGGTATAGGAGGAGCCTAGTCAGATTGGGTGGGGTCAAATAGGAGGGGGTATAGGAGGAGCCTGGGCAGAATGGGTGGGGCCAGACAGCAGAGGAGGGGCTTAGGAGGAACCTAGTCAGATTGGGTGGGGTCAAATAGGAGGAGCCTGGGCAGAATGGGTGAGGTCAGAGAGGAGGGGTATAGGAGGAGCCTAGTCAGATTGGGTGGGGTCAAATAGGAGGGGGTATAGGAGGAGCCTGGGCAGAATGGGTGGGGCCAGACAGCAGAGGAGGGGCTTAGGAGGAACCTAGTCAGATTGGGTGGGGTCAAATAGGAGGAGCCTGGGCAGAATGGGTGGGGTCAGACAGCAGAGGAGGGGCTTAGGAGGAGCCTGGGCAGAATGGGTGGGGTCAGAGAGGAGATGCTTAGGCGGAGCCTGGGCAGAATGGGTGGGGTCAGACAGCAGAGGAGGGGCTTAGGAGGAGCCTAGTCAGATTGGGTGGGGTCAAATAGGAGGAGCCTAGTCAGAATGGGTGGAGTCAGAGAGGAGGGGGTATAGGAGGAGCCTAGTCAGATTGGGTGGGGTCAGAGAGGAGGGGTATAGGAGGAGCCTGGGCAGAATGGGTGGGGTCAGACAGCAGATGAGGGGCTTAGGAGGAGCCTAGTCAGATTGGATTGGGGTCAAATAGGAGGAGCCTGGGCAGAATGGGTGGGGTCAGAGAGGAGGAGCCTAGTCAGATTGGGTGGGGTCAAATAGGAGGAGCCTGGGCAGAATGGGTGGGGTCAGACAGCAGAGGAGGGGCTTAGGAGGAGCCTGGGCAGGATGAGGGGGTATATGGGCAGAATGGGTGGGGTCAGAGAGGAGGGGCCTAGGAGGAGCCTGGGCAGAATGGGTGGAGTCAGAGAGGAGGGGGTATAGGAGGAGCCTGGGCAGAATGGGTATAGGAGGAGCCTAGTCAGATTGGGTGTGGTCAAATAGGAGGAGCCTGGGCAGAATGGGTGGGGTCAGAGAGGAGGGGGTATAGGAGGAGCCTGGGCAGAGGGGGGTGTAGGAGGAGCCTAGTCAGATTGGGTGGGGTCAAATAGGAGGAGCCTGGGCAGAATGGGTGGGGTCAGAGAGGAGGGGCTTAGGAGGAGCCTAGTCAGATTGGGTGGGGTCAAATAGGAGGAGCCTGGGCAGAATGGGTGGGGTCAGACAGCAGAGGAGGGGCTTAGGAGGAGCCTAGTCAGATTGGGTGGGGTCAAATAGGAGGAGCCTGGGCAGAGGGGGTGGGGTCAGAGAGGAGGGGTATAGGAGGAGCCTGGGCAGAGGGGGTATAGGAGGAGCCTGGGCAGAGGGGGTGGGGTCAGAGAGGAGGGGTATAGGAGGAGCCTGGGCAGAGGGGGTATAGGAGGAGCCTGGGCAGAGGGGGTGGGGTCAGAGAGGAGGGGCTTAGGAGGAGCCTGGGCAGAATGGGTGGAGTCAGAGAGGAGGGCGTATAGGAGGAGCCTGGGCAGAATGGGTATAGGAGGAGCCTAGTCAGATTGTGTGTGGTCAAATAGGAGGAGCCTGGGCAGAATGGGTGGGGTCAGAGAGGAGGGGGTATAGGAGGAGCCTGGCAGAGGGGGGTATAGGAGGAGCCTGGGCAGAAGGGGGTGTAGGAGGAGCCTAGTCAGATTGGGTGGGGTCAAATAGGAGGAGCCTGGGCAGAATGGGTGGGGTCAGAGGGGTATGGGAGGAGCCTGGGTAGAATGGGTGGAGTCAGAGAGGAGGGGGTATAGGAGGAGCCTGGCTGAGGGGGGTGTAGGAGGAGCCTAGTCAGATTGGGTGGGGTCAAATAGGAGGAGCCTGGGCACAATGGGAGGGGTCAGAGGGGTATGGGAGGAGCCTGGGTAGAATGGGTGGAGTCAGAGAGGAGGGGGTATAGGAGGAGCCTAGTCAGAGGGGGTGGGGTCAGAGAGGAGGGGCTTAGGAGGAGCCTAGTCAGATTGGGTGGGGTCAAATAGGAGGAGCCTGGGCAGAATGGGTGGAGTCAGAGAGGTGGGGCTTAGGAGGAGCCTGGGCAGAATGGGTGGGGTCAGAGAGGAGGGGCTTAGGCGGAGCCTGGGCAGAATGGGTGGGGGTCAGACAGCAGAGGAGGGGCTTAGGAGGAGCCTGGGCAGAGGGGGTATAGGAGGAGCCTAGTCAGATTGGGTGGGGTCAAATAGGAGGAGCCTGGGCAGAATGGGTGGGGTCAGACAGCAGAGGAGGGGCTTAGGAGGAGCCAAGTCAGATTGGGTGGGGTCAAATAGGAGGGGTATAGGAGGAGCCTGGGCAGAATGGGTGGGGTCAGAGGGGTATGGGAGGAGCCTGGGCAGAATGGGTGGAGTCAGAGAGGAGGGGGTATAGGAGGAGCCTGGGCAGAATGGGTGGGGTCAGACAGCAGAGGAGGGGCTTAGGAGGAGCCTGGGCAGAATGGGTGGGGTCAGACAGCAGAGGAGGGGCTTAGGAGGAGCCTGGGCAGAATGGGTGGGGTCAGAGAGGAGATGCTTAGGCAGAGCCTGGGCAGTATGGGTGGGGGCAGACAGCAGAGGAGGGGCTTAGGAGGAGCCTAGTCAGATTGGGTGGGGTCAAATAGGAGGAACCTAGTCAGAATGGGTGGAGTCAGAGAGGAGGGGGTATAGGAGGAGCCTAGTCAGAGGGGGTGGGGTCAGAGAGGAGGGGCTTAGGAGGAGCCTAGTCAGATTGGGTGGGGTCAGAGAGGAGGGGTATAGGAGGAGCCTGGGCAGAATGGGTGGGGTCAGACAGCAGATGAGGGGCTTAGGAGGAGCCTGGGCAGAATTGGTGGGGTCAGAGAGGAGGGGCTTAGGAGGAGCCTGGGCAGAATGGGTGGGGTCAGACAGCAGAGGAGGGGCTTAGGAGGAGCCTAGTCAGATTGGGTGGGGTCAAATAGGAGGAGCCTGGGCAGAATGGGTGAGGTCAGAGAGGAGGGGTATAGGAGGAGCCTAGTCAGATTGGGTGGGGTCAAATAGGAGGAGCCTGGGCAGAATGGGTGAGGTCAGAGAGGAGGGGTATAGGAGGAGCCTAGTCAGATTGGGTGGGGTCAAATAGGAGGGGGTATAGGAGGAGCCTGGGCAGAATGGGTGGGGCCAGACAGCAGAGGAGGGGCTTAGGAGGAACCTAGTCAGATTGGGTGGGGTCAAATAGGAGGAGCCTGGGCAGAATGGGTGGGGTCAGACAGCAGAGGAGGGGCTTAGGAGGAGCCTGGGCAGAATGGGTGGGGTCAGAGAGGAGATGCTTAGGCGGAGCCTGGGCAGAATGGGTGGGGTCAGACAGCAGAGGAGGGGCTTAGGAGGAGCCTAGTCAGATTGGGTGGGGTCAAATAGGAGGAGCCTAGTCAGAATGGGTGGAGTCAGAGAGGAGGGGGTATAGGAGGAGCCTAGTCAGATTGGGTGGGGTCAGAGAGGAGGGGTATAGGAGGAGCCTGGGCAGAATGGGTGGGGTCAGACAGCAGATGAGGGGCTTAGGAGGAGCCTAGTCAGATTGGATTGGGGTCAAATAGGAGGAGCCTGGGCAGAATGGGTGAGGTCAGAGAGGAGGGGTATAGGAGGAGCCTAGTCAGATTGGGTGGGGTCAAATAGGAGGGGGTATAGGAGGAGCCTGGGCAGAATGGGTGGGGCCAGACAGCAGAGGAGGGGCTTAGGAGGAACCTAGTCAGATTGGGTGGGGTCAAATAGGAGGAGCCTGTGCAGAATGGGTGGGGTCAGAGAGGAGGGGCTTAGGAGGAGCCTAGTCAGATTGGGTGGGGTCAAATAGGAGGAGCCTGGGCAGAATGGGTGGGGTCAGACAGCAGAGGAGGGGCTTAGGAGGAGCCTAGTCAGATTGGGTGGGGTCAAATAGGAGGAGCCTGGGCAGAATGGGTGGGGTCAGACAGCAGAGGAGCGGTATAGGAGGAGCCTGGGCAGAGGGGGTGGGGTCAGAGAGGAGGGGTATAGGAGGAGCCTGGGCAGAGGGGGTATAGGAGGAGTGTGGGCAGAGGGGTGGGGTCAGAGAGGAGGGGTATAGGAGGAGCCTGGGCAGAGGGGGTATAGGAGGAGCCTAATCAGATTGGGTGGGGTCCAATAGGAGGAGCCTGGGCAGAATGGGTGGGGTCAGACAGCAGAGGAGGGGCTTAGGAGGAGCCTAGTCAGATTGGGTGGGGTCAAATAGGAGGAGCCTAGTCAGAATGGGTGGAGTCAGAGAGGAGGGGGTATAGGAGGAGCCTAGTCAGATTGGGTGGGGTCAGAGAGGAGGGGTATAGGAGGAGCCTGGGCAGAATGGGTGGGGTCAGACAGCAGATGAGGGGCTTAGGAGGAGCCTAGTCAGATTGGATTGGGGTAAAATAGGAGGAGCCTGGGCAGAATGGGTGAGGTCAGAGAGGAGGGGTATAGGAGGAGCCTAGTCAGATTGGGTGGGGTCAAATAGGAGGGGGTATAGGAGGAGCCTGGGCAGAATGGGTGGGGCCAGACAGCAGAGGAGGGGCTTAGGAGGAACCTAGTCAGATTGGGTGGGGTCAAATAGGAGGAGCCTGGGCAGAATGGGTGGGGTCAGACAGCAGAGGAGGGGCTTAGGAGGAGCCTGGGCAGAATGGGTGGAGTCAGAGAGGAGGGTGTATAGGAGGAGCCTGGGCAGAATGGGTGGGGTCAGACAGCAGAGGAGGGGCTTAGGAGGAGCCTAGTCAGAATGGGTGGAGTCAGAGAGGAGGGGTATAGGAGGAGCCTGGGCAGAATGGGTGGAGTCAGAGAGGAGGGGGTATAGGAGGAGCCTAGTCAGATTGGGTGAGGTCAGAGAGGAGGGGTATAGGAGGAGCCTGGGCAGAGGGGCTTAGGAGGAGCCTGGGCAGAATGGGTGGGGTCAGACAGCAGAGGATGGGTTTAGGAGGAGCTTAGTCAGAATGGGTGGGGTCAGACAGCAGAGGATGGGTTTAGGAGGAGCTTAGTCAGAATGGGTGGGGTCAGAGAGCAGAGGAGGGGTTAAGGAGGAGCCTAGTCAGATTGGGTGGGGTCAGAGAGGAGGGGGTATAGGAGGAGCCTGGGCAGAATGGGTGGGGTCAGACAGCAGAGGAGGGGCTTAGGAGGAGCCTAGTCAGATTGGGTGGGGTCAAATAGGAGGAGCCTGGGCAGAATGGGTGGGGTCAGACAGCAGAGGAGGGGCTTAGGCGGAGCCTGGGCAGAATGGGTGAGGTCAGAGAGGAGGGGTATAGGAGGAGCCTAGTCAGATTGGGTGGGGTCAAATAGGAGGGGGTATAGGAGGAGCCTGGGCAGAATGGGTGGGGCCAGACAGCAGAGGAGGGGCTTAGGAGGAACCTAGTCAGATTGGGTGGGGTCAAATAGGAGGAGCCTGGGCAGAATGGGTGGGGTCAGACAGCAGAGGAGGGGCTTAGGAGGAGCCTGGGCAGAATGGGTGGGGTCAGAGAGGAGATGCTTAGGCAGAGCCTGGGCAGAATGGGTGGGGTCAGACAGCAGAGGAGGGGCTTAGGAGGAGCCTAGTCAGATTGGGTGGGGTCAAATAGGAGGAGCCTAGTCAGAATGGGTGGAGTCAGAGAGGAGGGGGTATAGGAGGAGCCTAGTCAGATTGGGTGGGGTCAGAGAGGAGGGGTATAGGAGGAGCCTGGGCAGAATGGGTGGGGTCAGACAGCAGATGAGGGGCTTAGGAGGAGCCTAGTCAGATTGGATTGGGGTCAAATAGGAGGAGCCTGGGCAGAATGGGTGAGGTCAGAGAGGAGGGGTATAGGAGGAGCCTAGTCAGATTGGGTGGGGTCAAATAGGAGGAGCCTGGGCAGAATGGGTGGGGCCAGACAGCAGAGGAGGGGCTTAGGAGGAACCTAGTCAGATTGGGTGGGGTCAAATAGGAGGAGCCTGGGCAGAATGGGTGGGGTCAGACAGCAGAGGAGGGGCTTAGGAGGAGCCTGGGCAGAATGGGTGGAGTCAGAGAGGAGGGGGTATAGGAGGAGCCTGGGCAGAATGGGTGGGGTCAGACAGCAGAGGAGGGGCTTAGGAGGAGCCTAGTCAGAATGGGTGGAGTCAGAGAGGAGGGGTATAGGAGGAGCCTGGGCAGAATGGGTGGAGTCAGAGAGGAGGGGGTATAGGAGGAGCCTAGTCAGATTGGGTGAGGTCAGAGAGGAGGGGTATAGGAGGAGCCTGGGCAGAGGGGCTTAGGAGGAGCCTGGGCAGAATGGGTGGGGTCAGACAGCAGAGGATGGGTTTAGGAGGAGCTTAGTCAGAATGGGTGGGGTCAGACAGCAGAGGATGGGTTTAGGAGGAGCTTAGTCAGAATGGGTGGGGTCAGAGAGCAGAGGAGGGGTTAAGGAGGAGCCTAGTCAGATTGGGTGGGGTCAGAGAGGAGGGGGTATAGGAGGAGCCTAGTCAGATTGGGTGAGGTCAGAGAGGAGGGGCTGAGGAGGAGCCTGGGCAGAATGGGTGGAGTCAGACAGCAGAGGATTGGTTTAGGAGGAGCTTAGTCAGAATGGGTGGGGTCAGACAGCAGAGGAGGGGCTTAGGAGGAGCCTAGTCAGATTGGGGTCAAATAAGAGGGGTATAGGAGGAGCCTGGGCAGAATGGGTGGGGTCAGAGGGGTATGGGAGGAGCCTGGGCAGAATGGGTGGAGTCAGAGAGGAGGGGCTTAGGCGGAGCCTGGGCAGAATGGGTGGAGTCAGAGAGGAGGAGCCTAGTCAGATTGGGTGGGGTCAAATAGGAGGAGCCTGGGCAGAGGGGGTGGGGTCAGAGAGGAGGGGTATAGGAGGAGCCTGGGCAGAATGGGTGGGGTCAGACAGCAGAGGAGGGGCTTAGGAGGAGCCTGGGCAGAATGGGTGGGGTCAGAGAGGAGGAGCCTAGTCAGATTGGGTGGGGTCAAATAGGAGGAGCCTGGGCAGAATGGGTGGGGTCAGACAGCAGAGGAGGGGCTTAGGAGGAGCCTGGGCAGGATGAGGGGGTATATGGGCAGAATGGGTGGGGTCAGAGAGGAGGGGCCTAGGAGGAGCCTGGGCAGAATGGGTGGAGTCAGAGAGGAGGGGGTATAGGAGGAGCCTGGGCAGAATGGGTATAGGAGGAGCCTAGTCAGATTGGGTGTGGTCAAATAGGAGGAGCCTTGGCAGAATGGGTGGGGTCAGAGAGGAGGGGGTATAGGAGGAGCCTGGGCAGAGGGGGGTGTAGGAGGAGCCTAGTCAGATTGGGTGGGGTCAAATAGGAGGAGCCTGGGCAGAATGGGTGGGGTCAGAGAGGAGGGGGTATAGGAGGAGCCTGGCAGAGGGGGGTGTAGGAGGAGCCTAGTCAGATTGGGTGGGGTCAAATAGGAGGAGCCTGGGCAGAATGGGTGGGGTCAGAGGGGTATGGGAGGAGCCTGGGTAGAATGGGTGGAGTCAGAGAGGAGGGGGTATAGGAGGAGCCTGGCAGAGGGGGGTGTAGGAGGAGCCTAGTCAGATTGGGTGGGGTCAAATAGGAGGAGCCTGGGCAGAATGGGTGGGGTCAGAGGGGTATGGGAGGAGCCTGGGTAGAATGGGTGGAGTCAGAGAGGAGGGGGTATAGGAGGAGCCTGGCAGAGGGGGGTGTAGGAGGAGCCTAGTCAGATTGGGTGGGGTCAAATAGGAGGAGCCTGGGCAGAGGGGGTGGGGTCAGAGAGGAGGGGTATAGGAGGAGCCTGGCAGAGGGGGGTGTAGGAGGAGCCTAGTCAGATTGGGTGGGGTCAAATAGGAGGAGCCTGGGCAGAGGGGGTGGGGTCAGAGAGGAGGGGTATAGGAGGAGCCTGGGCAGAATGGGTGGGGTCAGACAGCAGAGGAGGGGCTTAGGAGGAGCCTGGGTAGAATGGGTGGGGTCAGAGAGGAGGGGCTTAGGAGGAGCCTAGTCAGATTGGGTGGGGTCAAATAGGAGGAGCCTGGGCAGAATGGGTGGGGTCAGACAGCAGAGGAGGGGCTTAGGAGGAGCCTAGTCAGATTGGGTGGGGTCAAATAGGAGGAGCCTGGGCAGAGGGGGTGGGGTCAGAGAGGAGGGGTATAGGAGGAGCCTGGGCAGAGGGGGTATAGGAGGAGCCTGGGCAGAGGGGGTGGGGTCAGAGAGGAGGGGTATAGGAGGAGCCTGGGCAGAGGGGGTATAGGAGGAGCCTGGGCAGAGGGGGTGGGGTCAGAGAGGAGGGGCTTAGGAGGAGCCTGGGCAGAATGGGTGGAGTCAGAGAGGAGGGGGTATAGGAGGAGCCTGGCAGAGGGGGGTATAGGAGGAGCCTGGGCAGAAGGGGGTGTAGGAGGAGCCTAGTCAGATTGGGTGGGGTCAAATAGGAGGAGCCTGGGCAGAATGGGTGGGGTCAGAGGGGTATGGGAGGAGCCTGGGTAGAATGGGTGGAGTCAGAGAGGAGGGGGTATAGGAGGAGCCTGGCAGAGGGGGGTGTAGGAGGAGCCTAGTCAGATTGGGTGGGGTCAAATAGGAGGAGCCTGGGCACAATGGGAGGGGTCAGAGGGGTATGGGAGGAGCCTGGGTAGAATGGGTGGAGTCAGAGAGGAGGGGGTATAGGAGGAGCCTAGTCAGAGGGGGTGGGGTCAGAGAGGAGGGGCTTAGGAGGAGCCTAGTCAGATTGGGTGGGGTCAAATAGGAGGAGCCTGGGCAGAATGGGTGGAGTCAGAGAGGTGGGGCTTAGGAGGAGCCTGGGCAGAATGGGTGGGGTCAGAGAGGAGGGGCTTAGGCGGAGCCTGGGCAGAATGGGTGGGGGTCAGACAGCAGAGGAGGGGCTTAGGAGGAGCCTGGGCAGAGGGGGTATAGGAGGAGCCTAGTCAGATTGGGTGGGGTCAAATAGGAGGAGCCTGGGCAGAATGGGTGGGGTCAGACAGCAGAGGAGGGGCTTAGGAGGAGCCAAGTCAGATTGGGTGGGGTCAAATAGGAGGGGTATAGGAGGAGCCTGGGCAGAATGGGTGGGGTCAGAGGGGTATGGGAGGAGCCTGGGCAGAATGGGTGGAGTCAGAGAGGAGGGGGTATAGGAGGAGCCTGGGCAGAATGGGTGGGGTCAGACAGCAGAGGAGGGGCTTAGGAGGAGCCTGGGCAGAATGGGTGGGGTCAGACAGCAGAGGAGGGGCTTAGGAGGAGCCTGGGCAGAATGGGTGGGGTCAGAGAGGAGATGCTTAGGCAGAGCCTGGGCAGTATGGGTGGGGGCAGACAGCAGAGGAGGGGCTTAGGAGGAGCCTAGTCAGATTGGGTGGGGTCAAATAGGAGGAACCTAGTCAGAATGGGTGGAGTCAGAGAGGAGGGGGTATAGGAGGAGCCTAGTCAGATTGGGTGGGGTCAGAGAGGAGGGGCTTAGGAGGAGCCCAGGGGCTTAGGAGGAGCCTAGTCAGATTGGGTGGGGTCAGAGAGGAGGGGTATAGGAGGAGCCTGGGCAGAATGGGTGGGGTCAGACAGCAGATGAGGGGCTTAGGAGGAGTCTGGGCAGAATTGGTGGGGTCAGAGAGGAGGGGCTTAGGAGGAGCCTGGGCAGAATGGGTGGGGTCAGACAGCAGAGGAGGGGCTTAGGAGGAGCCTAGTCAGATTGGGTGGGGTCAAATAGGAGGAGCCTGGGCAGAATGGGTGAGGTCAGAGAGGAGGGGTATAGGAGGAGCCTAGTCAGATTGGGTGGGGTCAAATAGGAGGGGGTATAGGAGGAGCCTGGGCAGAATGGGTGGGGCCAGACAGCAGAGGAGGGGCTTAGGAGGAACCTAGTCAGATTGGGTGGGGTCAAATAGGAGGAGCCTGGGTAGAATGGGTGGAGTCAGAGAGGAGGGGGTATAGGAGGAGCCTGGCAGAGGGGGGTGTAGGAGGAGCCTAGTCAGATTGGGTGGGGTCAAATAGGAGGAGCCTGGGCACAATGGGAGGGGTCAGAGGGGTATGGGAGGAGCCTGGGTAGAATGGGTGGAGTCAGAGAGGAGGGGGTATAGGAGGAGCCTAGTCAGAGGGGGTGGGGTCAGAGAGGAGGGGCTTAGGAGGAGCCTAGTCAGATTGGGTGGGGTCAAATAGGAGGAGCCTGGGCAGAATGGGTGGAGTCAGAGAGGTGGGGCTTAGGAGGAGCCTGGGCAGAATGGGTGGGGTCAGAGAGGAGGGGCTTAGGCGGAGCCTGGGCAGAATGGGTGGGGGTCAGACAGCAGAGGAGGGGCTTAGGAGGAGCCTGGGCAGAGGGGGTATAGGAGGAGCCTAGTCAGATTGGGTGGGGTCAAATAGGAGGAGCCTGGGCAGAATGGGTGGGGTCAGACAGCAGAGGAGGGGCTTAGGAGGAGCCAAGTCAGATTGGGTGGGGTCAAATAGGAGGGGTATAGGAGGAGCCTGGGCAGAATGGGTGGGGTCAGAGGGGTATGGGAGGAGCCTGGGCAGAATGGGTGGAGTCAGAGAGGAGGGGGTATAGGAGGAGCCTGGGCAGAATGGGTGGGGTCAGACAGCAGAGGAGGGGCTTAGGAGGAGCCTGGGCAGAATGGGTGGGGTCAGACAGCAGAGGAGGGGCTTAGGAGGAGCCTGGGCAGAATGGGTGGGGTCAGAGAGGAGATGCTTAGGCAGAGCCTGGGCAGTATGGGTGGGGGCAGACAGCAGAGGAGGGGCTTAGGAGGAGCCTAGTCAGATTGGGTGGGGTCAAATAGGAGGAACCTAGTCAGAATGGGTGGAGTCAGAGAGGAGGGGGTATAGGAGGAGCCTAGTCAGATTGGGTGGGGTCAGAGAGGAGGGGCTTAGGAGGAGCCCAGGGGCTTAGGAGGAGCCTAGTCAGATTGGGTGGGGTCAGAGAGGAGGGGTATAGGAGGAGCCTGGGCAGAATGGGTGGGGTCAGACAGCAGATGAGGGGCTTAGGAGGAGCCTGGGCAGAATTGGTGGGGTCAGAGAGGAGGGGCTTAGGAGGAGCCTGGGCAGAATGGGTGGGGTCAGACAGCAGAGGAGGGGCTTAGGAGGAGCCTAGTCAGATTGGGTGGGGTCAAATAGGAGGAGCCTGGGCAGAATGGGTGAGGTCAGAGAGGAGGGGTATAGGAGGAGCCTAGTCAGATTGGGTGGGGTCAAATAGGAGGGGGTATAGGAGGAGCCTGGGCAGAATGGGTGGGGCCAGACAGCAGAGGAGGGGCTTAGGAGGAACCTAGTCAGATTGGGTGGGGTCAAATAGGAGGAGCCTGGGCAGAATGGGTGAGGTCAGAGAGGAGGGGTATAGGAGGAGCCTAGTCAGATTGGGTGGGGTCAAATAGGAGGGGGTATAGGAGGAGCCTGGGCAGAATGGGTGGGGCCAGACAGCAGAGGAGGGGCTTAGGAGGAACCTAGTCAGATTGGGTGGGGTCAAATAGGAGGAGCCTGGGCAGAATGGGTGGGGTCAGACAGCAGAGGAGGGGCTTAGGAGGAGCCTGGGCAGAATGGGTGGGGTCAGAGAGGAGATGCTTAGGCGGAGCCTGGGCAGAATGGGTGGGGTCAGACAGCAGAGGAGGGGCTTAGGAGGAGCCTAGTCAGATTGGGTGGGGTCAAATAGGAGGAGCCTAGTCAGAATGGGTGGAGTCAGAGAGGAGGGGGTATAGGAGGAGCCTAGTCAGATTGGGTGGGGTCAGAGAGGAGGGGTATAGGAGGAGCCTGGGCAGAATGGGTGGGGTCAGACAGCAGATGAGGGGCTTAGGAGGAGCCTAGTCAGATTGGATTGGGGTCAAATAGGAGGAGCCTGGGCAGAATGGGTGGGGTCAGAGAGGAGGAGCCTAGTCAGATTGGGTGGGGTCAAATAGGAGGAGCCTGGGCAGAATGGGTGGGGTCAGACAGCAGAGGAGGGGCTTAGGAGGAGCCTGGGCAGGATGAGGGGGTATATGGGCAGAATGGGTGGGGTCAGAGAGGAGGGGCCTAGGAGGAGCCTGGGCAGAATGGGTGGAGTCAGAGAGGAGGGGGTATAGGAGGAGCCTGGGCAGAATGGGTATAGGAGGAGCCTAGTCAGATTGGGTGTGGTCAAATAGGAGGAGCCTGGGCAGAATGGGTGGGGTCAGAGAGGAGGGGGTATAGGAGGAGCCTGGGCAGAGGGGGGTGTAGGAGGAGCCTAGTCAGATTGGGTGGGGTCAAATAGGAGGAGCCTGGGCAGAATGGGTGGGGTCAGAGAGGAGGGGCTTAGGAGGAGCCTAGTCAGATTGGGTGGGGTCAAATAGGAGGAGCCTGGGCAGAATGGGTGGGGTCAGACAGCAGAGGAGGGGCTTAGGAGGAGCCTAGTCAGATTGGGTGGGGTCAAATAGGAGGAGCCTGGGCAGAGGGGGTGGGGTCAGAGAGGAGGGGTATAGGAGGAGCCTGGGCAGAGGCGGTATAGGAGGAGCCTGGGCAGAGGGGGTGGGGTCAGAGAGGAGGGGTATAGGAGGAGCCTGGGCAGAGGGGGTATAGGAGGAGCCTGGGCAGAGGGGGTGGGGTCAGAGAGGAGGGGCTTAGGAGGAGCCTGGGCAGAATGGGTGGAGTCAGAGAGGAGGGCGTATAGGGGGAGCCTGGGCAGAATGGGTATAGGAGGAGCCTAGTCAGATTGGGTGTGGTCAAATAGGAGGAGCCTGGGCAGAATGGGTGGGGTCAGAGAGGAGGGGGTATAGGAGGAGCCTGGCAGAGGGGGGTATAGGAGGAGCCTGGGCAGAAGGGGGTGTAGGAGGAGCCTAGTCAGATTGGGTGGGGTCAAATAGGAGGAGCCTGGGCAGAATGGGTGGGGTCAGAGGGGTATGGGAGGAGCCTGGGTAGAATGGGTGGAGTCAGAGAGGAGGGGGTATAGGAGGAGCCTGGCAGAGGGGGGTGTAGGAGGAGCCTAGTCAGATTGGGTGGGGTCAAATAGGAGGAGCCTGGGCACAATGGGAGGGGTCAGAGGGGTATGGGAGGAGCCTGGGTAGAATGGGTGGAGTCAGAGAGGAGGGGGTATAGGAGGAGCCTAGTCAGAGGGGGTGGGGTCAGAGAGGAGGGGCTTAGGAGGAGCCTAGTCAGATTGGGTGGGGTCAAATAGGAGGAGCCTGGGCAGAATGGGTGGAGTCAGAGAGGTGGGGCTTAGGAGGAGCCTGGGCAGAATGGGTGGGGTCAGAGAGGAGGGGCTTAGGCGGAGCCTGGGCAGAATGGGTGGGGGTCAGACAGCAGAGGAGGGGCTTAGGAGGAGCCTGGGCAGAGGGGGTATAGGAGGAGCCTAGTCAGATTGGGTGGGGTCAAATAGGAGGAGCCTGGGCAGAATGGGTGGGGTCAGACAGCAGAGGAGGGGCTTAGGAGGAGCCAAGTCAGATTGGGTGGGGTCAAATAGGAGGGGTATAGGAGGAGCCTGGGCAGAATGGGTGGGGTCAGAGGGGTATGGGAGGAGCCTGGGCAGAATGGGTGGAGTCAGAGAGGAGGGGGTATAGGAGGAGCCTGGGCAGAATGGGTGGGGTCAGACAGCAGAGGAGGGGCTTAGGAGGAGCCTGGGCAGAATGGGTGGGGTCAGACAGCAGAGGAGGGGCTTAGGAGGAGCCTGGGCAGAATGGGTGGGGTCAGAGAGGAGATGCTTAGGCAGAGCCTGGGCAGTATGGGTGGGGGCAGACAGCAGAGGAGGGGCTTAGGAGGAGCCTAGTCAGATTGGGTGGGGTCAAATAGGAGGAACCTAGTCAGAATGGGTGGGGTCAGAGAGGAGGGGTATAGGAGGAGCCTGGGCAGAATGGGTGGGGTCAGACAGCAGATGAGGGGCTTAGGAGGAGCCTAGTCAGATTGGATTGGGGTCAAATAGGAGGAGCCTGGGCAGAATGGGTGGGGTCAGAGAGGAGGAGCCTAGTCAGATTGGGTGGGGTCAAATAGGAGGAGCCTGGGCAGAATGGGTGGGGTCAGACAGCAGAGGAGGGGCTTAGGAGGAGCCTGGGCAGGATGAGGGGGTATATGGGCAGAATGGGTGGGGTCAGAGAGGAGGGGCCTAGGAGGAGCCTGGGCAGAATGGGTGGAGTCAGAGAGGAGGGGGTATAGGAGGAGCCTGGGCAGAATGGGTATAGGAGGAGCCTAGTCAGATTGGGTGTGGTCAAATAGGAGGAGCCTGGGCAGAATGGGTGGGGTCAGAGAGGAGGGGGTATAGGAGGAGCCTGGGCAGAGGGGGGTGTAGGAGGAGCCTAGTCAGATTGGGTGGGGTCAAATAGGAGGAGCCTGGGCAGAATGGGTGGGGTCAGAGAGGAGGGGCTTAGGAGGAGCCTAGTCAGATTGGGTGGGGTCAAATAGGAGGAGCCTGGGCAGAATGGGTGGGGTCAGACAGCAGAGGAGGGGCTTAGGAGGAGCCTAGTCAGATTGGGTGGGGTCAAATAGGAGGAGCCTGGGCAGAGGGGGTGGGGTCAGAGAGGAGGGGTATAGGAGGAGCCTGGGCAGAGGCGGTATAGGAGGAGCCTGGGCAGAGGGGGTGGGGTCAGAGAGGAGGGGTATAGGAGGAGCCTGGGCAGAGGGGGTATAGGAGGAGCCTGGGCAGAGGGGGTGGGGTCAGAGAGGAGGGGCTTAGGAGGAGCCTGGGCAGAATGGGTGGAGTCAGAGAGGAGGGCGTATAGGGGGAGCCTGGGCAGAATGGGTATAGGAGGAGCCTAGTCAGATTGGGTGTGGTCAAATAGGAGGAGCCTGGGCAGAATGGGTGGGGTCAGAGAGGAGGGGGTATAGGAGGAGCCTGGCAGAGGGGGGTATAGGAGGAGCCTGGGCAGAAGGGGGTGTAGGAGGAGCCTAGTCAGATTGGGTGGGGTCAAATAGGAGGAGCCTGGGCAGAATGGGTGGGGTCAGAGGGGTATGGGAGGAGCCTGGGTAGAATGGGTGGAGTCAGAGAGGAGGGGGTATAGGAGGAGCCTGGCAGAGGGGGGTGTAGGAGGAGCCTAGTCAGATTGGGTGGGGTCAAATAGGAGGAGCCTGGGCACAATGGGAGGGGTCAGAGGGGTATGGGAGGAGCCTGGGTAGAATGGGTGGAGTCAGAGAGGAGGGGGTATAGGAGGAGCCTAGTCAGAGGGGGTGGGGTCAGAGAGGAGGGGCTTAGGAGGAGCCTAGTCAGATTGGGTGGGGTCAAATAGGAGGAGCCTGGGCAGAATGGGTGGAGTCAGAGAGGTGGGGCTTAGGAGGAGCCTGGGCAGAATGGGTGGGGTCAGAGAGGAGGGGCTTAGGCGGAGCCTGGGCAGAATGGGTGGGGGTCAGACAGCAGAGGAGGGGCTTAGGAGGAGCCTGGGCAGAGGGGGTATAGGAGGAGCCTAGTCAGATTGGGTGGGGTCAAATAGGAGGAGCCTGGGCAGAATGGGTGGGGTCAGACAGCAGAGGAGGGGCTTAGGAGGAGCCAAGTCAGATTGGGTGGGGTCAAATAGGAGGGGTATAGGAGGAGCCTGGGCAGAATGGGTGGGGTCAGAGGGGTATGGGAGGAGCCTGGGCAGAATGGGTGGAGTCAGAGAGGAGGGGGTATAGGAGGAGCCTGGGCAGAATGGGTGGGGTCAGACAGCAGAGGAGGGGCTTAGGAGGAGCCTGGGCAGAATGGGTGGGGTCAGACAGCAGAGGAGGGGCTTAGGAGGAGCCTGGGCAGAATGGGTGGGGTCAGAGAGGAGATGCTTAGGCAGAGCCTGGGCAGTATGGGTGGGGGCAGACAGCAGAGGAGGGGCTTAGGAGGAGCCTAGTCAGATTGGGTGGGGTCAAATAGGAGGAACCTAGTCAGAATGGGTGGAGTCAGAGAGGAGGGGGTATAGGAGGAGCCTAGTCAGAGGGGGTGGGGTCAGAGAGGAGGGGCTTAGGAGGAGCCTAGTCAGATTGGGTGGGGTCAGAGAGGAGGGGTATAGGAGGAGCCTGGGCAGAATGGGTGGGGTCAGACAGCAGATGAGGGGCTTAGGAGGAGCCTGGGCAGAATTGGTGGGGTCAGAGAGGAGGGGCTTAGGAGGAGCCTGGGCAGAATGGGTGGGGTCAGACAGCAGAGGAGGGGCTTAGGAGGAGCCTAGTCAGATTGGGTGGGGTCAAATAGGAGGAGCCTGGGCAGAATGGGTGAGGTCAGAGAGGAGGGGTATAGGAGGAGCCTAGTCAGATTGGGTGGGGTCAAATAGGAGGAGCCTTGGCAGAATGGGTGAGGTCAGAGAGGAGGGGTATAGGAGGAGCCTAGTCAGATTGGGTGGGGTCAAATAGGAGGGGGTATAGGAGGAGCCTGGGCAGAATGGGTGGGGCCAGACAGCAGAGGAGGGGCTTAGGAGGAACCTAGTCAGATTGGGTGGGGTCAAATAGGAGGAGCCTGGGCAGAATGGGTGGGGTCAGACAGCAGAGGAGGGGCTTAGGAGGAGCCTGGGCAGAATGGGTGGGGTCAGAGAGGAGATGCTTAGGCGGAGCCTGGGCAGAATGGGTGGGGTCAGACAGCAGAGGAGGGGCTTAGGAGGAGCCTAGTCAGATTGGGTGGGGTCAAATAGGAGGAGCCTAGTCAGAATGGGTGGAGTCAGAGAGGAGGGGGTATAGGAGGAGCCTAGTCAGATTGGGTGGGGTCAGAGAGGAGGGGTATAGGAGGAGCCTGGGCAGAATGGGTGTGGTCAGACAGCAGATGAGGGGCTTAGGAGGAGCCTAGTCAGATTGGATTGGGGTCAAATAGGAGGAGCCTGGGCAGAATGGGTGAGGTCAGAGAGGAGGGGTATAGGAGGAGCCTAGTCAGATTGGGTGGGGTCAAATAGGAGGGGGTATAGGAGGAGCCTGGGCAGAATGGGTGGGGCCAGACAGCAGAGGAGGGGCTTAGGAGGAACCTAGTCAGATTGGGTGGGGTCAAATAGGAGGAGCCTGTGCAGAATGGGTGGGGTCAGAGAGGAGGGGCTTAGGAGGAGCCTAGTCAGATTGGGTGGGGTCAAATAGGAGGAGCCTGGGCAGAATGGGTGGGGTCAGACAGCAGAGGAGGGGCTTAGGAGGAGCCTAGTCAGATTGGGTGGGGTCAAATAGGAGGAGCCTGGGCAGAATGGGTGGGGTCAGACAGCAGAGGAGCGGTATAGGAGGAGCCTGGGCAGAGGGGGTGGGGTCAGAGAGGAGGGGTATAGGAGGAGCCTGGGCAGAGGGGGTATAGGAGGAGCCTGGGCAGAGGGGGTGGGGTCAGAGAGGAGGGGTATAGGAGGAGCCTGGGCAGAGGGGGTATAGGAGGAGCCTAATCAGATTGGGTGGGGTCCAATAGGAGGAGCCTGGGCAGAATGGGTGGGGTCAGACAGCAGAGGAGGGGCTTAGGAGGAGCCTAGTCAGATTGGGTGGGGTCAAATAGGAGGAGCCTAGTCAGAATGGGTGGAGTCAGAGAGGAGGGGGTATAGGAGGAGCCTAGTCAGATTGGGTGGGGTCAGAGAGGAGGGGTATAGGAGGAGCCTGGGCAGAATGGGTGGGGTCAGACAGCAGATGAGGGGCTTAGGAGGAGCCTAGTCAGATTGGATTGGGGTAAAATAGGAGGAGCCTGGGCAGAATGGGTGAGGTCAGAGAGGAGGGGTATAGGAGGAGCCTAGTCAGATTGGGTGGGGTCAAATAGGAGGGGGTATAGGAGGAGCCTGGGCAGAATGGGTGGGGCCAGACAGCAGAGGAGGGGCTTAGGAGGAACCTAGTCAGATTGGGTGGGGTCAAATAGGAGGAGCCTGGGCAGAATGGGTGGGGTCAGACAGCAGAGGAGGGGCTTAGGAGGAGCCTGGGCAGAATGGGTGGAGTCAGAGAGGAGGGTGTATAGGAGGAGCCTGGGCAGAATGGGTGGGGTCAGACAGCAGAGGAGGGGCTTAGGAGGAGCCTAGTCAGAATGGGTGGAGTCAGAGAGGAGGGGTATAGGAGGAGCCTGGGCAGAATGGGTGGAGTCAGAGAGGAGGGGGTATAGGAGGAGCCTAGTCAGATTGGGTGAGGTCAGAGAGGAGGGGTATAGGAGGAGCCTGGGCAGAGGGGCTTAGGAGGAGCCTGGGCAGAATGGGTGGGGTCAGACAGCAGAGGATGGGTTTAGGAGGAGCTTAGTCAGAATGGGTGGGGTCAGACAGCAGAGGATGGGTTTAGGAGGAGCTTAGTCAGAATGGGTGGGGTCAGAGAGCAGAGGAGGGGTTAAGGAGGAGCCTAGTCAGATTAGGTGGGGTCAGAGAGGAGGGGGTATAGGAGGAGCCTGGGCAGAATGGGTGGGGTCAGACAGCAGAGGAGGGGCTTAGGAGGAGCCTAGTCAGATTGGGTGGGGTCAAATAGGAGGAGCCTGGGCAGAATGGGTGGGGTCAGACAGCAGAGGAGGGGCTTAGGCGGAGCCTGGGCAGAATGGGTGAGGTCAGAGAGGAGGGGTATAGGAGGAGCCTAGTCAGATTGGGTGGGGTCAAATAGGAGGGGGTATAGGAGGAGCCTGGGCAGAATGGGTGGGGCCAGACAGCAGAGGAGGGGCTTAGGAGGAACCTAGTCAGATTGGGTGGGGTCAAATAGGAGGAGCCTGGGCAGAATGGGTGGGGTCAGACAGCAGAGGAGGGGCTTAGGAGGAGCCTGGGCAGAATGGGTGGGGTCAGAGAGGAGATGCTTAGGCGGAGCCTGGGCAGAATGGGTGGGGTCAGACAGCAGAGGAGGGGCTTAGGAGGAGCCTAGTCAGATTGGGTGGGGTCAAATAGGAGGAGCCTAGTCAGAATGGGTGGAGTCAGAGAGGAGGGGGTATAGGAGGAGCCTAGTCAGATTGGGTGGGGTCAGAGAGGAGGGGTATAGGAGGAGCCTGGGCAGAATGGGTGGGGTCAGACAGCAGATGAGGGGCTTAGGAGGAGCCTAGTCAGATTGGATTGGGGTCAAATAGGAGGAGCCTGGGCAGAATGGGTGAGGTCAGAGAGGAGGGGTATAGGAGGAGCCTAGTCAGATTGGGTGGGGTCAAATAGGAGGAGCCTGGGCAGAATGGGTGGGGCCAGACAGCAGAGGAGGGGCTTAGGAGGAACCTAGTCAGATTGGGTGGGGTCAAATAGGAGGAGCCTGGGCAGAATGGGTGGGGTCAGACAGCAGAGGAGGGGCTTAGGAGGAGCCTGGGCAGAATGGGTGGAGTCAGAGAGGAGGGGGTATAGGAGGAGCCTGGGCAGAATGGGTGGGGTCAGACAGCAGAGGAGGGGCTTAGGAGGAGCCTAGTCAGAATGGGTGGAGTCAGAGAGGAGGGGTATAGGAGGAGCCTGGGCAGAATGGGTGGAGTCAGAGAGGAGGGGGTATAGGAGGAGCCTAGTCAGATTGGGTGAGGTCAGAGAGGAGGGGTATAGGAGGAGCCTGGGCAGAGGGGCTTAGGAGGAGCCTGGGCAGAATGGGTGGGGTCAGACAGCAGAGGATGGGTTTAGGAGGAGCTTAGTCAGAATGGGTGGGGTCAGACAGCAGAGGATGGGTTTAGGAGGAGCTTAGTCAGAATGGGTGGGGTCAGAGAGCAGAGGAGGGGTTAAGGAGGAGCCTAGTCAGATTGGGTGGGGTCAGAGAGGAGGGGGTATAGGAGGAGCCTAGTCAGATTGGGTGAGGTCAGAGAGGAGGGGCTGAGGAGGAGCCTGGGCAGAATGGGTGGAGTCAGACAGCAGAGGATTGGTTTAGGAGGAGCTTAGTCAGAATGGGTGGGGTCAGACAGCAGAGGAGGGGCTTAGGAGGAGCCTAGTCAGATTGGGGTCAAATAAGAGGGGTATAGGAGGAGCCTGGGCAGAATGGGTGGGGTCAGAGGGGTATGGGAGGAGCCTGGGCAGAATGGGTGGAGTCAGAGAGGAGGGGCTTAGGCGGAGCCTGGGCAGAATGGGTGGAGTCAGAGAGGAGGAGCCTAGTCAGATTGGGTGGGGTCAAATAGGAGGAGCCTGGGCAGAGGGGGTGGGGTCAGAGAGGAGGGGTATAGGAGGAGCCTGGGCAGAATGGGTGGGGTCAGACAGCAGAGGAGGGGCTTAGGAGGAGCCTGGGCAGAATGGGTGGGGTCAGAGAGGAGGAGCCTAGTCAGATTGGGTGGGGTCAAATAGGAGGAGCCTGGGCAGAATGGGTGGGGTCAGACAGCAGAGGAGGGGCTTAGGAGGAGCCTGGGCAGGATGAGGGGGTATATGGGCAGAATGGGTGGGGTCAGAGAGGAGGGGCCTAGGAGGAGCCTGGGCAGAATGGGTGGAGTCAGAGAGGAGGGGGTATAGGAGGAGCCTGGGCAGAATGGGTATAGGAGGAGCCTAGTCAGATTGGGTGTGGTCAAATAGGAGGAGCCTGGGCAGAATGGGTGGGGTCAGAGAGGAGGGGGTATAGGAGGAGCCTGGGCAGAGGGGGGTGTAGGAGGAGCCTAGTCAGATTGGGTGGGGTCAAATAGGAGGAGCCTGGGCAGAATGGGTGGGGTCAGAGAGGAGGGGGTATAGGAGGAGCCTGGCAGAGGGGGGTGTAGGAGGAGCCTAGTCAGATTGGGTGGGGTCAAATAGGAGGAGCCTGGGCAGAATGGGTGGGGTCAGAGGGGTATGGGAGGAGCCTGGGTAGAATGGGTGGAGTCAGAGAGGAGGGTATAGGAGGAGCCTGGCAGAGGGGGGTGTAGGAGGAGCCTAGTCAGATTGGGTGGGGTCAAATAGGAGGAGCCTGGGCAGAATGGGTGGGGTCAGAGGGGTATGGGAGGAGCCTGGGTAGAATGGGTGGAGTCAGAGAGGAGGGGGTATAGGAGGAGCCTGGCAGAGGGGGGTGTAGGAGGAGCCTAGTCAGATTGGGTGGGGTCAAATAGGAGGAGCCTGGGCAGAGGGGGTGGGGTCAGAGAGGAGGGGTATAGGAGGAGCCTGGCAGAGGGGGGTGTAGGAGGAGCCTAGTCAGATTGGGTGGGGTCAAATAGGAGGAGCCTGGGCAGAGGGGGTGGGGTCAGAGAGGAGGGGTATAGGAGGAGCCTGGGCAGAATGGGTGGGGTCAGACAGCAGAGGAGGGGCTTAGGAGGAGCCTGGGTAGAATGGGTGGGGTCAGAGAGGAGGGGCTTAGGAGGAGCCTAGTCAGATTGGGTGGGGTCAAATAGGAGGAGCCTGGGCAGAATGGGTGGGGTCAGACAGCAGAGGAGGGGCTTAGGAGGAGCCTAGTCAGATTGGGTGGGGTCAAATAGGAGGAGCCTGGGCAGAGGGGGTGGGGTCAGAGAGGAGGGGTATAGGAGGAGCCTGGGCAGAGGGGGTATAGGAGGAGCCTGGGCAGAGGGGGTGGGGTCAGAGAGGAGGGGTATAGGAGGAGCCTGGGCAGAGGGGGTATAGGAGGAGCCTGGGCAGAGGGGGTGGGGTCAGAGAGGAGGGGCTTAGGAGGAGCCTGGGCAGAATGGGTGGAGTCAGAGAGGAGGGGGTATAGGAGGAGCCTGGGCAGAATGGGTATAGGAGGAGCCTAGTCAGATTGGGTGTGGTCAAATAGGAGGAGCCTGGGCAGAATGGGTGGGGTCAGAGAGGAGGGGGTATAGGAGGAGCCTGGCAGAGGGGGGTATAGGAGGAGCCTGGGCAGAAGGGGGTGTAGGAGGAGCCTAGTCAGATTGGGTGGGGTCAAATAGGAGGAGCCTGGGCAGAATGGGTGGGGTCAGAGGGGTATGGGAGGAGCCTGGGTAGAATGGGTGGAGTCAGAGAGGAGGGGGTATAGGAGGAGCCTGGCAGAGGGGGGTGTAGGAGGAGCCTAGTCAGATTGGGTGGGGTCAAATAGGAGGAGCCTGGGCACAATGGGAGGGGCCAGAGGGGTATGGGAGGAGCCTGGGTAGAATGGGTGGAGTCAGAGAGGAGGGGGTATAGGAGGAGCCTAGTCAGAGGGGGTGGGGTCAGAGAGGAGGGGCTTAGGAGGAGCCTAGTCAGATTGGGTGGGGTCAAATAGGAGGAGCCTGGGCAGAATGGGTGGAGTCAGAGAGGTGGGGCTTAGGAGGAGCCTGGGCAGAATGGGTGGGGTCAGAGAGGAGGGGCTTAGGCGGAGCCTGGGCAGAATGGGTGGGGGTCAGACAGCAGAGGAGGGGCTTAGGAGGAGCCTGGGCAGAGGGGGTATAGGAGGAGCCTAGTCAGATTGGGTGGGGTCAAATAGGAGGAGCCTGGGCAGAATGGGTGGGGTCAGACAGCAGAGGAGGGGCTTAGGAGGAGCCAAGTCAGATTGGGTGGGGTCAAATAGGAGGGGTATAGGAGGAGCCTGGGCAGAATGGGTGGGGTCAGAGGGGTATGGGAGGAGCCTGGGCAGAATGGGTGGAGTCAGAGAGGAGGGGGTATAGGAGGAGCCTGGGCAGAATGGGTGGGGTCAGACAGCAGAGGAGGGGCTTAGGAGGAGCCTGGGCAGAATGGGTGGGGGTCAGACAGCAGAGGAGGGGCTTAGGAGGAGCCTGGGCAGAATGGGTGGGGTCAGAGAGGAGATGCTTAGGCAGAGCCTGGGCAGTATGGGTGGGGGCAGACAGCAGAGGAGGGGCTTAGGAGGAGCCTAGTCAGATTGGGTGGGGTCAAATAGGAGGAACCTAGTCAGAATGGGTGGAGTCAGAGAGGAGGGGGTATAGGAGGAGCCTAGTCAGATTGGGTGGGGTCAGAGAGGAGGGGCTTAGGAGGAGCCTAGGGGCTTAGGAGGAGCCTAGTCAGATTGGGTGGGGTCAGAGAGGAGGGGTATAGGAGGAGCCTGGGCAGAATGGGTGGGGTCAGACAGCAGATGAGGGGCTTAGGAGGAGCCTGGGCAGAATTGGTGGGGTCAGAGAGGAGGGGCTTAGGAGGAGCCTGGGCAGAATGGGTGGGGTCAGACAGCAGAGGAGGGGCTTAGGAGGAGCCTAGTCAGATTGGGTGGGGTCAAATAGGAGGAGCCTGGGCAGAATGGGTGAGGTCAGAGAGGAGGGGTATAGGAGGAGCCTAGTCAGATTGGGTGGGGTCAAATAGGAGGGGGTATAGGAGGAGCCTGGGCAGAATGGGTGGGGCCAGACAGCAGAGGAGGGGCTTAGGAGGAACCTAGTCAGATTGGGTGGGGTCAAATAGGAGGAGCCTGGGCAGAATGGGTGAGGTCAGAGAGGAGGGGTATAGGAGGAGCCTAGTCAGATTGGGTGGGGTCAAATAGGAGGGGGTATAGGAGGAGCCTGGGCAGAATGGGTGGGGTCAGAGAGGAGATGCTTAGGCGGAGCCTGGGCAGAATGGGTGGGGTCAGACAGCAGAGGAGGGGCTTAGGAGGAGCCTAGTCAGATTGGGTGGGGTCAAATAGGAGGAGCCTAGTCAGAATGGGTGGAGTCAGAGAGGAGGGGGTATAGGAGGAGCCTAGTCAGATTGGGTGGGGTCAGAGAGGAGGGGTATAGGAGGAGCCTGGGCAGAATGGGTGGGGTCAGACAGCAGATGAGGGGCTTAGGAGGAGCCTAGTCAGATTGGATTGGGGTCAAATAGGAGGAGCCTGGGCAGAATGGGTGAGGTCAGAGAGGAGGGGTATAGGAGGAGCCTAGTCAGATTGGGTGGGGTCAAATAGGAGGGGGTATAGGAGGAGCCTGGGCAGAATGGGTGGGGCCAGACAGCAGAGGAGGGGCTTAGGAGGAACCTAGTCAGATTGGGTGGGGTCAAATAGGAGGAGCCTGTGCAGAATGGGTGGGGTCAGAGAGGAGGGGCTTAGGAGGAGCCTAGTCAGATTGGGTGGGGTCAAATAGGAGGAGCCTGGGCAGAATGGGTGGGGTCAGACAGCAGAGGAGGGGCTTAGGAGGAGCCTAGTCAGATTGGGTGGGGTCAAATAGGAGGAGCCTGGGCAGAATGGGTGGGGTCAGACAGCAGAGGAGCGGTATAGGAGGAGCCTGGGCAGAGGGGGTGGGGTCAGAGAGGAGGGGTATAGGAGGAGCCTGGGCAGAGGGGGTATAGGAGGAGCCTGGGCAGAGGGGGTGGGGTCAGAGAGGAGGGGTATAGGAGGAGCCTGGGCAGAGGGGGTATAGGAGGAGCCTAATCAGATTGGGTGGGGTCCAATAGGAGGAGCCTGGGCAGAATGGGTGGGGTCAGACAGCAGAGGAGGGGCTTAGGAGGAGCCTAGTCAGATTGGGTGGGGTCAAATAGGAGGAGCCTGGGCAGAATGGGTGGGGTCAGACAGCAGAGGAGGGGTATAGGAGGAGCCTGTGCAGAGGGGGTGGGGTCAGAGAGGAGGGGTATAGGAGGAGCCTGGGCAGAGGGGGTGGGGTCAGAGAGGAGGGGTATAGGAGGAGCCTGGGCAGAGGGGGTATAGGAGGAGCCTAGTCAGATTGTGTGGGGTCAAATAGGAGGAGCCTGGGTAGAATGGGTGGAGTCAGAGAGGAGGGGGTATAGGAGGAGCCTGGGCAGAATGGGTGGGGTCAGACAGCAGAGGAGGGGCTTAGGAGGAGCCTAGTCAGATTGGGTGGGGTCAGAGAGGTGGGGTATAGGAGGAGCCTGGGGAGAATGGGTGGGGTCAGACAGCAGAGGAGGGGTATAGGAGGAGCCTGGGCAGAGGGGGTGGGGTCAGAGAGGAGGGGTATAGGAGGAGCCTGGGCAGAGGGGGTATAGGAGGAGCCTGGGCAGAGGGGAGGGGTCAGAGAGGAGGGGTATAGGAGGAGCCTGGGCAGAGGGGGTATAGGAGGAGCCTAGTCAGATTGGGTGGGGTCAAATAGGAGGAGCCTGGGCAGAATGGGTGGGGTCAGACAGCAGAGGAGGGGCTTAGGAGGAGCCTAGTCAGATTGGGTGGGGTCAAATAGGAGGAGCCTAGTCAGAATGGGTGGAGTCAGAGAGGAGGGGGTATAGGAGGAGCCTAGTCAGATTGGGTGGGGTCAGAGAGGAGGGGCTTAGGAGGAGCCTAGGGGCTTAGGAGGAGCCTAGTCAGATTGGGTGGGGTCAGAGAGGAGGGGTATAGGAGGAGCCTGGGCAGAATGGGTGGGGTCAGACAGCAGATGAGGGGCTTAGGAGGAGCCTGGGCAGAATTGGTGGGGTCAGAGAGGAGGGGCTTAGGAGGAGCCTGGGCAGAATGGGTGGGGTCAGACAGCAGAGGAGGGGCTTAGGAGGAGCCTAGTCAGATTGGGTGGGGTCAAATAGGAGGAGCCTGGGCAGAATGGGTGAGGTCAGAGAGGAGGGGTATAGGAGGAGCCTGGGCAGAGGGGGTATAGGAGGAGCCTAGTCAGATTGGGTGGGGTCAAATAGGAGGGGGTATAGGAGGAGCCTGGGCAGAATGGGTGGGGCCAGACAGCAGAGGAGGGGCTTAGGAGGAACCTAGTCAGATTGGGTGGGGTCAAATAGGAGGAGCCTGGGCAGAATGGGTGGGGTCAGACAGCAGAGGAGGGGCTTAGGAGGAGCCTAGTCAGATTGGGTGGGGTCAGAGAGGAGGGGTATAGGAGGAGCCTGGGCAGAATGGGTGGAGTCAGAGAGGAGGGGGTATAGGAGGAGCCTGGGCAGAATGGGTATAGGAGGAGCCTAGTCAGATTGGGTGAGGTCAGAGAGGAGGGGTATAGGAGGAGCCTGGGCAGAGGGGCTTAGGAGGAGCCTGGGCAGAATGGGTGGGGTCAGACAGCAGAGGATGGGTTTAGGAGGAGCTTAGTCAGAATGGGTGGGGTCAGAGAGCAGAGGAGGGGTTAAGGAGGAGCCTAGTCAGATTGGGTGGGGTCAGAGAGGAGGGGGTATAGGAGGAGCCTAGTCAGATTGGGTGAGGTCAGACAGCAGAGGAGGGGCTTAGGAGGAGCCTAGTCAGATTGGGGTCAAATAAGAGGGGTATAGGAGGAGCCTGGGCAGAATGGGTGGGGTCAGAGGCGTATGGGAGGAGCCTGGGCAGAATGGGTGGAGTCAGAGAGGAGGGGGTATAGGAGGAGCCTAGTCAGATTGGGTGGGGTCAGAGAGCAGAGGAGGGGTTAAGGAGGAGCCTAGTCAGATTGGGTGTGGTCAAATAGGAGGAGCCTGGGCAGAATGGGTGGGGTCTGAGGGCCTAGGAAGGGGTCATAGATGGAGGAGGATCCTGACTTATGGTGGGGAACTGCAAAAACTTTTTTAATGCACCCCCCTATACTTTCTGATTTCTGTTTGGAGGGGGCAGTCGGGGAGCAGTATTAAAAGGTGCTTAGGCGCAACGTGAAGAGCGATGAGGTGCACAGAATGGCATGCCTTCCAGGTACTTTTTGGGGGGGCTACCATTATTTTTTATTGCTCTGATCCTCCCTCATGGGGTGTACCCCAAATGGTTAGGGGCAACGGGGGAGGGGGGGTGGCAAAAAGCTGTTTGACAGTTTCTGTTACCAACAGGGGTCACCATACGATTCTGCTGCAGTTATGGTATTGAAAGGTACAACAAGGAGCATGTGAATGTATTTTTGCAGGTGGGGTGCCCCAAAATGTTACTGCCAGCAGCAGCAGCCCCCCTCCTCCCCACCCAGCAGATTGGTATAGGTACCTTTAGGACATTTCTGTTGAAAAAAGAGGCTATAGCGAATCGTGCTATGAAATCCTAGAGCACTAACATTTGCTAAATAAAGGTGGCATCGGAGCATACGAATGAGGCAGAGAGAGGCTACTGTTGCCAATTGGTTTGGTGGGTCATAGTGAATAACCTCGGCATGCAAATAGGCAGTGTGAGGATTGGCAGTGTCTGTAGAGAATTTTGGCATGCTCTTCAGCTTATTTTTTCCTCCTTACGTTGGCTATGAACTACAGAGGAAAGGCCCGGCCTTACTGTTGGACAAAACATGTATTTATGATTTTAAGAAGTGTAGTCTGACTGTACTGAGAGGGGCTGTACAGTAGGGTAAATGCCTGTATACCCCTGCAATGTGCATCCAACTGTCACTTGAGATTCAATAGCGAACGAAGCAGCTGGGTTACTGACTGAATGTAAATGGAAGGCACATAGCAAGGGTGTTTGTGGTCACTCAAATGATTGAAACCTGGTTGATGCACTACCAAAGCTGGGGTTCCAGGAGGGAACATTTGAGGGGCATTGAGATGGTGGTGCCCAGAGGTCAAAATATGTTTCAGAGACAGAGAGGTACTGCGGTCCTGGTCCCACATTGGGGGTAGTCAAAAGTCCGGCTAAAGATTTCTGTCCAACTGTTACCACGTTTTGTGCAGCCTGGCTCCCTCTGTAACGATTCCCCAGTGTCTTTCGATCCTACAGATGACTGTAGCAAACTTCCCAAATTTTTTCTTGGCCTCATACCCCCAAAGGAGTGCCTGACATTTGCCAGCCTAACGATACTCACATTCTGGGAAAAACCTCACTAACCATGCATATTTATGCACCACACATGGCAAATCCTTGCAATTGCAGAACATCATATCGCACTTGTCATCTTTGAGGTGCTGTAAGTATTTGGATTTGAGGGAAATATTCATCCTTGCTTGCTCTCCCACCTGAAGTCTATGGTGCTGCTGTTCCTTTCTCACATGTCCCTACAAAGAGACAAGTAACACACAGACTCAATCACTCAGCAAACATATATGCTTTGACGCTTTCATCTTGCTGTTTACCTTCCAAATGTTCCCCCTTCACCACAAATACAGGCCAGCCATTCCTCATCCCCTCAGTCATCGTAGTCATTCACTCCTTAGGCCCTGCAAGACAAAAATGACCAAGAATCATGTCAGCAAGAAGGAGAAAAGCCTCAGTGTGCTCTTTTGTTCATACTGCTGCCCCCTAGTAACACTTCATGGCCACTGCAGCTTAAGAATGGGACTGAGAAGAGGGCTCTCCTATGCAAATAATGTCCTCCCATGCATACTTTCTTCTGAGACGGTCGGCGGCTTGTGCCGTGATACTGCCTCCAACATATGGTCTTCAACCAAATTTTAAAAAAGCCCACCTGCCTTAGACGAAGGATTTTGCCACTCGAAGGAAGCACATGGGGACATCACCATCATTTAGCAGGGTCCTAAATTGCCTGCTGTCCGCCTGTATACAGAACAAGGACGTTCGTGGCCGTTCGTGAGCGTTCTTCAAAGGAAGGAGGTGGGTGAATAAATCCAAGATGCCAGGGCAGGCCCAGCCCAGCCCAGTGCAGCCCAGCCCGGCACAGCGCACTGCTGTGGAGGTCCACTCCTTCACATCCTGCAGCAGGCATGATGCAGATCTACTAGAGCAAAGGCTTGACTCTGCTCTTGTCTGTCTCTTAAAGGAAAAATCTTTCCAACTTCTTATTGCACCTAATAAATGGACTCTAGCTAGCCTCAAACTCGACCCATCATTTCATTAGCCAGAGCTCATACTTGACCTTTATTTCTATCCAAGCTCACTGGCACCAAACCCCTGATTTGAGCGAGTGGCTCACACTAAAATGAAAAATCACCATCAACCAACCTATTTTACAATAAGTGTAGCACCATCCTCGCATTCTTGTGCTCAGTTATAACCCCCAATACCACAATTGCACTCTGCAATTCACCAAACTTAAAGGACAAAGAATGACGACATTGATAAAGGAAGATAAGGCCTTGTTCCTAGCACCTACTTGAGAAATAGGGCGGTTGGTAGAAGGTCATGAGAGAAAACATATGAAATGTTGGGAGACACCTGCCAAAAAAACACTAGCAAAAAAAAAATCACTGTTTGAAAATTTCCCACCTTGGGACACTTCTACAGCACTGGCAGGATTCGAACCCTGGCCTGTGAGGGCTGTCCCCCCAAAGGTACAAGCCTTACCTTTGAGCTATCTCCTTGGTGGTCTAGAGGATTGCAGTAGTAACTATAAGCAACATACAGGCCTTGGTGTCCTTCCCTGTGGCTTCCATTGCACATTAAATGGATGACCATGACATAAGGACAATTTGATAGGCTACTTACATGGAAACCAGAAAAACACTTAGCAAAAAAAAAGAAAATCACTGTTTGAAAATTTCCCACCTTGGGATACTTCTACAGCACTGGCAGGATTCGAACCCTGGCCTGTGAGGGCTGTCCCCACCAAAGGTACAAGCCTTACCTTTGAGCTATAGCTCCTTGGTGGTCTGGAGGATTGCAGTAGTAACTATAAGCAACATACAGGCCTTGGTGTCCTTTCCTGTGGCTTCCATTGCACATTAAATGGATGACCATGACATAAGGACAATTTGATAGGCTACTTACATGGAAACCAGAAAAACACTTAGCAACAAAAAATAAAAGAAAATCACTGTTTGAAAATTTCCCACCTTGGGATACTTCTACAGCACTGGCAGGATTCGAACCCTGGCCTGTGAGGGCTGTCCCCACCAAAGGTACAAGCCTTACCTTTGAGCTATAGCTCCTTGGTGGTCTGGAGGATTGCAGTAGTAACTATAAGCAACATACAGGCCTTGGTGTCCTTTCCTGTGGCTTCCATTGCACATTAAATGGATGACCATGACATACGGACAATTTGATAGGCTACTTACATGGAAACCAGAAAAACACTTAGCAAAAAAAAATAAAAGAAATCACTGTTTGAAAATTTCCCACCTTGGGATACTTCTACAGCACTGGCAGGATTCGAACCCTGGCCTGTGAGGGCTGTCCCCACCAAAGGTACAAGCCTTACCTTTGAGCTATAGCTCCTTGGTGGTCTAGAGGATTTCAATAAGTAACTATAAGCAACATACAGGCCTTGGTGTCCTTTCCTGTGGCTTCCATTGCACATTAAAAGGATGACCATGACATAAGGACAATTTGATAGGCTACTTACATGGAAACCAGTGTGGTCCAGTGGGTAAGTTCCTGCCTTCCATCCAGGCAACCAGGGTTCAAATCCCGGGTTCGGCACCAGGTAAGTAAATTGGTAAGTAAAATGTGTCTGTGTGTTGTGTAAGAGTGGAATCATGCCTAGCGAAAGAGGGATTGCAGATTGGTCGGTAAGTAAAATAGGTGTGGAAAGAAAGGTGAAAGAAAGAGAATGGGTGTTGTCTGTAGGAGGAGGACCCTGGGCAGGTTGGGAGGGGTATAGGAGGAGCCTGGGCAGAATGGGTGGGGTCAGAGAGCAGAGGAGGGGCTTAGGAGGAGCCTTGGGGCTTAGGAGGAGCCTAGTCAGATTGGGTGGGGTCAGAGAGGAGGGGCTTAGGAGGAGCCTGGGCAGAATGAGTGGGGTCAGACAGCAGAGGAGGGGCTTAGGAGGGGCCTAAGTGCTTAGGAGGAGCCTAGTCAGATTGGGTGGGGTCAAATAGGAGGAGCCTGGGCACAATGGGAGGGGTCAGAGGGGTATGGGAGGAGCCTGGGTAGAATGGGTGGAGTCAGAGAGGAGGGGGTATAGGAGGAGCCTAGTCAGAGGGGGTGGGGTCAGAGAGGAGGGGCTTAGGAGGAGCCTAGTCAGATTGGGTAGGGTCAAATAGGAGGAGCCTGGGCAGAATGGGTGGAGTCAGAGAGGTGGGGGTATAGGAGGAGCCTGGGCAGAATGGGTATAGGAGGAGCCTAGTCAGATTGGGTGTGGTCAAATAGGAGGAGCCTGGGCAGAATGGGTGGGGTCAGAGAGGAGGGGGTATAGGAGGAGCCTGGCAGAGGGGGGTATAGGAGGAGCCTGGCAGAGGGGGGTGTAGGAGGAGCCTAGTCAGATTGGGTGGGGTCAAATAGGAGGAGCCTGGGCAGAGGGGGGTATAGGAGGAGCCTAGTCAGATTGGGTGGGGTCAAATAGGAGGGGGTATAGGAGGAGCCTGGGCAGAATGGGTGGGGTCAGACAGCAGATGAGGGGCTTAGGAGGAGCCTGGGCAGAATGGGTGGGGTCAGAGAGGAGGGGCTTAGGCGGAGCCTGGGCAGAATGGGTGGGGGTCAGACAGCAGAGGAGGGGCTTAGGAGGAGCCTGGGCAGAGGGGGTATAGGAGGAGCCTAGTCAGATTGGGTGGGGTCAAATAGGAGGAGCCTGGGCAGAATGGGTGGGGTCAGACAGCAGAGGAGGGGCTTAGGAGGAGCCTAGTCAGATTGGGTGGGGTCAAATAGGAGGAGCCTAGTCAGAATGGGTGGAGTCAGAGAGGAGGGGGTATAGGAGGAGCCTAGTCAGATTGGGTGGGGTCAGAGAGGAGGGGTATAGGAGGAGCCTGGGCAGAATGGGTGGGGTCAGACAGCAGATGAGGGGCTTAGGAGGAGCCTAGTCAGATTGGATTGGGGTCAAATAGGAGGAGCCTGGGCAGAATGGGTGGAGTCAGAGAGGTGGGGCTTAGGAGGAGCCTGGGCAGAATGGGTGGGGTCAGAGAGGAGGGGCTTAGGCGGAGCCTGGGCAGAATGGGTGGGGGTCAGACAGCAGAGGAGGGGCTTAGGAGGAGCCTGGGCAGAGGGGGTATAGGAGGAGCCTAGTCAGATTGGGTGGGGTCAAATAGGAGGAGCCTGGGCAGAATGGGTGGGGTCAGACAGCAGATGAGGGGCTTAGGAGGAGCCTAGTCAGATTGGATTGGGGTCAAATAGGAGGAGCCTGGGCAGAATGGGTGAGGTCAGAGAGGAGGGGTATAGGAGGAGCCTAGTCAGATTGGGTGGGGTCAAATAGGAGGGGGTATAGGAGGAGCCTGGGCAGAATGGGTGGGGCCAGACAGCAGAGGAGGGGCTTAGGAGGAACCTAGTCAGATTGGGTGGGGTCAAATAGGAGGAGCCTGGGCAGAATGGGTGGGGTCAGACAGCAGAGGAGGGGCTTAGGAGGAGCCTGGGCAGAATGGGTGGGGTCAGAGAGGAGATGCTTAGGCGGAGCCTGGGCAGAATGGGTGGGGTCAGACAGCAGAGGAGGGGCTTAGGAGGAGCCTAGTCAGATTGGGTGGGGTCAAATAGGAGGAGCCTAGTCAGAATGGGTGGAGTCAGAGAGGAGGGGTATAGGAGGAGCCTAGTCAGATTGGGTGGGGTCAGAGAGGAGGGGTATAGGAGGAGCCTGGGCAGAATGGGTGGGGTCAGAGGGGTATGGGAGGAGCCTGGGTAGAATGGGTGGAGTCAGAGAGGAGGGGGTATAGGAGGAGCCTGGGCAGAATGGGTGGGGTCAGACAGCAGAGGAGGGTCTTAGGAGGAGCCTAGTCAGATTGGGTGGGGTCAGAGAGGTGGGGTATAGGAGGAGCCTGGGCAGAATGGGTGGGGTCAGAGAGGAGGAGCCTGGGCAGAATGGGTGGGGTCAGACAGCAGAGGAGGGGCTTAGGAGGAGCCTAGTCAGATTGGGTGGGGTCAGAGAGGTGGGGTATAGGAGGAGCCTGGGCAGAATGGGTGGGGTCAGACAGCAGAGGAGGGGCTTAGGAGGAGCCTAGTCAGATTGGGTGGGGTCAAATAGGAGGAGCCTGGGCAGAGGGGGTGGGGTCAGAGAGGAGGGGTATAGGAGGAGCCTGGGCAGAGGGGGTATAGGAGGAGCCTGGGCAGAGGGGGTGGGGTCAGAGAGGAGGGGTATAGGAGGAGCCTGGGCAGAGGGGGTATAGGAGGAGCCTGGGCAGAGGGGGTGGGGTCAGAGAGGAGGGGCTTAGGAGGAGCCTGGGCAGAATGGGTGGAGTCAGAGAGGAGGGGGTATAGGAGGAGCCTGGGCAGAATGGGTATAGGAGGAGCCTAGTCAGATTGGGTGTGGTCAAATAGGAGGAGCCTGGGCACAATGGGAGGGGTCAGAGGGGTATGGGAGGAGCCTGGGTAGAATGGGTGGAGTCAGAGAGGAGGGGGTATAGGAGGAGCCTAGTCAGAGGGGGTGGGGTCAGAGAGGAGGGGCTTAGGAGGAGCCTAGTCAGATTGGGTAGGGTCAAATAGGAGGAGCCTGGGCAGAATGGGTGGAGTCAGAGAGGTGGGGGTATAGGAGGAGCCTGGGCAGAATGGGTATAGGAGGAGCCTAGTCAGATTGGGTGTGGTCAAATAGGAGGAGCCTGGGCAGAATGGGTGGGGTCAGAGAGGAGGGGGTATAGGAGGAGCCTGGCAGAGGGGGGTATAGGAGGAGCCTGGCAGAGGGGGGTGTAGGAGGAGCCTAGTCAGATTGGGTGGGGTCAAATAGGAGGAGCCTGGGCAGAGGGGGGTATAGGAGGAGCCTAGTCAGATTGGGTGGGGTCAAATAGGAGGGGGTATAGGAGGAGCCTGGGCAGAATGGGTGGGGTCAGACAGCAGATGAGGGGCTTAGGAGGAGCCTGGGCAGAATGGGTGGGGTCAGACAGCAGATGAGGGGCTTAGGAGGAGCCTGGGCAGAATGGGTGGGGTCAGAGAGGAGGGGCTTAGGCGGAGCCTGGGCAGAATGGGTGGGGGTCAGACAGCAGAGGAGGGGCTTAGGAGGAGCCTGGGCAGAGGGGGTATAGGAGGAGCCTAGTCAGATTGGGTGGGGTCAAATAGGAGGAGCCTGGGCAGAATGGGTGGGGTCAGACAGCAGAGGAGGGGCTTAGGAGGAGCCTAGTCAGATTGGGTGGGGTCAAATAGGAGGAGCCTAGTCAGAATGGGTGGAGTCAGAGAGGAGGGGGTATAGGAGGAGCCTAGTCAGATTGGGTGGGGTCAGAGAGGAGGGGTATAGGAGGAGCCTGGGCAGAATGGGTGGGGTCAGACAGCAGATGAGGGGCTTAGGAGGAGCCTAGTCAGATTGGATTGGGGTCAAATAGGAGGAGCCTGGGCAGAATGGGTGGAGTCAGAGAGGTGGGGCTTAGGAGGAGCCTGGGCAGAATGGGTGGGGTCAGAGAGGAGGAGCTTAGGCGGAGCCTGGGCAGAATGGGTGGGGGTCAGACAGCAGAGGAGGGGCTTAGGAGGAGCCTGGGCAGAGGGGGTATAGGAGGAGCCTAGTCAGATTGGGTGGGGTCAAATAGGAGGAGCCTGGGCAGAATGGGTGGGGTCAGACAGCAGATGAGGGGCTTAGGAGGAGCCTAGTCAGATTGGATTGGGGTCAAATAGGAGGAGCCTGGGCAGAATGGGTGAGGTCAGAGAGGAGGGGTATAGGAGGAGCCTAGTCAGATTGGGTGGGGTCAAATAGGAGGGGGTATAGGAGGAGCCTGGGCAGAATGGGTGGGGCCAGACAGCAGAGGAGGGGCTTAGGAGGAACCTAGTCAGATTGGGTGGGGTCAAATAGGAGGAGCCTGGGCAGAATGGGTGGGGTCAGACAGCAGAGGAGGGGCTTAGGAGGAGCCTAGTCAGATTGGGTGGGGTCAAATAGGAGGAGCCTAGTCAGAATGGGTGGAGTCAGAGAGGAGGGGTATAGGAGGAGCCTAGTCAGATTGGGTGGGGTCAGAGAGGAGGGGTATAGGAGGAGCCTGGGCAGAATGGGTGGGGTCAGAGGGGTATGGGAGGAGCCTGGGTAGAATGGGTGGAGTCAGAGAGGAGGGGGTATAGGAGGAGCCTGGGCAGAATGGGTGGGGTCAGACAGCAGAGGAGGGTCTTAGGAGGAGCCTAGTCAGATTGGGTGGGGTCAGAGAGGTGGGGTATAGGAGGAGCCTGGGCAGAATGGGTGGGGTCAGAGAGGAGGAGCCTGGGCAGAATGGGTGGGGTCAGACAGCAGAGGAGGGGCTTAGGAGGAGCCTAGTCAGATTGGGTGGGGTCAGAGAGGTGGGGTATAGGAGGAGCCTGGGCAGAATGGGTGGGGTCAGACAGCAGAGGAGGGGCTTAGGAGGAGCCTAGTCAGATTGGGTGGGGTCAGAGAGGAGGGGTATAGGAGGAGCCTGGGCAGAATGGGTGGGGTCAGACAGCAGATGAGGGGCTTAGGAGGAGCCTAGTCAGATTGGATTGGGGTCAAATAGGAGGAGCCTGGGCAGAATGGGTGAGGTCAGAGAGGAGGGGTATAGGAGGAGCCTAGTCAGATTGGATTGGGGTCAAATAGGAGGAGCCTGGGCAGAATGGGTGGGGTCAGACAGCAGAGGAGGGGCTTAGGAGGAGCCTGGGCAGAATGGGTGGAGTCAGAGAGGAGGGGGTATAGGAGGAGCCTGGGCAGAATGGGTGGGGTCAGACAGCAGAGGAGGGGTATAGGAGGAGCCTGGGCAGAATGGGTGGAGTCAGAGAGGAGGGGGTATAGGAGGAGCCTGGGCAGAATGGGTATAGGAGGAGCCTAGTCAGATTGGGTGAGGTCAGAGAGGAGGGGTATAGGAGGAGCCTGGGCAGAGGGGCTTAGGAGGAGCCTGGGCAGAATGGGTGGGGTCAGACAGCAGAGGATGGGTTTAGGAGGAGCTTAGTCAGAATGGGTGGGGTCAGACAGCAGAGGATGGGTTTAGGAGGAGCTTAGTCAGAATGGGTGGGGTCAGAGAGCAGAGGAGGGGTTAAGGAGGAGCCTAGTCAGATTGGGTGAGGTCAGAGAGGAGGGGCTGAGGAGGAGCCTGGGCAGAATGGGTGGAGTCAGACAGCAGAGGATTGGTTTAGGAGGAGCTTAGTCAGAATGGGTGGGGTCAGACAGCAGAGGAGGGGCTTAGGAGGAGCCTAGTCAGATTGGGGTCAAATAAGAGGGGTATAGGAGGAGCCTGGGCAGAATGGGTGGGGTCAGAGGGGTATGGGAGGAGCCTGGGCAGAATGGGTGGAGTCAGAGAGGAGGGGCTTAGGCGGAGCCTGGGCAGAATGGGTGGAGTCAGAGAGGAGGGGGTATAGGAGGAGCCTGGGCAGAATGGGTGGGGTCAGAGAGGAGGGGGTATAGGAGGAGCCTGGCAGAGGGGGGTATAGGAGGAGCCTGGCAGAGGGGGGTGTAGGAGGAGCCTAGTCAGATTGGGTGGGGTCAAATAGGAGAAGCCTGGGCAGAGGGGGTGGGGTCAGAGAGGAGGGGTATAGGAGGAGCCTGGGCAGAATGGGTGGGGTCAGACAGCAGAGGAGGGGCTTAGGAGGAGCCTGGGCAGAATGGGTGGGGTCAGAGAGGAGGAGCCTAGTCAGATTGGGTGGGGTCAAATAGGAGGAGCCTGGGCAGAATGGGTGGGGTCAGAGAGGAGGAGCCTAGTCAGATTGGGTGGGGTCAAATAGGAGGAGCCTGGGCAGAATGGGTGGGGTCAGACAGCAGAGGAGGGGCTTAGGAGGAGCCTGGGCAGGATGAGGGGGTATATGGGCAGAATGGGTGGGGTCAGAGAGGAGGGGCCTAGGAGGAGCCTGGGCAGAATGGGTGGAGTCAGAGAGGAGGGGGTATAGGAGGAGCCTGGGCAGAATGGGTATAGGAGGAGCCTAGTCAGATTGGGTGTGGTCAAATAGGAGGAGCCTGGGCAGAATGGGTGGGGTCAGAGAGGAGGAGCCTGGGCAGAATGGGTGGGGTCAGAGGGGTATGGGAGGAGCCTGGGTAGAATGGGTGGAGTCAGAGAGGAGGGGGTATAGGAGGAGCCTGGCAGAGGGGGGTGTAGGAGGAGCCTAGTCAGATTGGGTGGGGTCAAATAGGAGGAGCCTGGGCAGAATGGGTGGGGTCAGAGGGGTATGGGAGGAGCCTGGGTAGAATGGGTGGAGTCAGAGAGGAGGGGGTATAGGAGGAGCCTGGCAGAGGGGGATGTAGGAGGAGCCTAGTCAGATTGGGTGGGGTCAAATAGGAGGAGCCTGGGCAGAGGGGGTGGGGTCAGAGAGGAGGGGTATAGGAGGAGCCTGGGCAGAATGGGTGGGGTCAGACAGCAGAGGAGGGGCTTAGGAGGAGCCTGGGCAGAATGGGTGGGGTCAGAGAGGAGGGGCTTAGGAGGAGCCTAGTCAGATTGGGTGGGGTCAAATAGGAGGAGCCTGGGCAGAGGGGGTGGGGTCAAATAGGAGGAGCCTGGGCAGAATGGGTGGGGTCAGACAGCAGAGGAGGGGCTTAGGAGGAGCCTAGTCAGATTGGGTGGGGTCAAATAGGAGGAGCCTGGGCAGAGGGGGTGGGGTCAGAGAGGAGGGGTATAGGAGGAGCCTGGGCAGAGGGGGTATAGGAGGAGCCTGGGCAGAGGGGGTGGGGTCAGAGAGGAGGGGTATAGGAGGAGCCTGGGCAGAGGGGGTATAGGAGGAGCCTGGGCAGAGGGGGTGGGGTCAGAGAGGAGGGGCTTAGGAGGAGCCTGGGCAGAATGGGTGGAGTCAGAGAGGAGGGGGTATAGGAGGAGCCTGGGCAGAATGGGTATAGGAGGAGCCTAGTCAGATTGGGTGTGGTCAAATAGGAGGAGCCTGGGCACAATGGGAGGGGTCAGAGGGGTATGGGAGGAGCCTGGGTAGAATGGGTGGAGTCAGAGAGGAGGGGGTATAGGAGGAGCCTAGTCAGAGGGGGTGGGGTCAGAGAGGAGGGGCTTAGGAGGAGCCTAGTCAGATTGGGTAGGGTCAAATAGGAGGAGCCTGGGCAGAATGGGTGGAGTCAGAGAGGTGGGGGTATAGGAGGAGCCTGGGCAGAATGGGTATAGGAGGAGCCTAGTCAGATTGGGTGTGGTCAAATAGGAGGAGCCTGGGCAGAATGGGTGGGGTCAGAGAGGAGGGGGTATAGGAGGAGCCTGGCAGAGGGGGGTATAGGAGGAGCCTGGCAGAGGGGGGTGTAGGAGGAGCCTAGTCAGATTGGGTGGGGTCAAATAGGAGGAGCCTGGGCAGAGGGGGGTATAGGAGGAGCCTAGTCAGATTGGGTGGGGTCAAATAGGAGGGGGTATAGGAGGAGCCTGGGCAGAATGGGTGGGGTCAGACAGCAGATGAGGGGCTTAGGAGGAGCCTGGGCAGAATGGGTGGGGTCAGAGAGGAGGGGCTTAGGCGGAGCCTGGGCAGAATGGGTGGGGGTCAGACAGCAGAGGAGGGGCTTAGGAGGAGCCTGGGCAGAGGGGGTATAGGAGGAGCCTAGTCAGATTGGGTGGGGTCAAATAGGAGGAGCCTGGGCAGAATGGGTGGGGTCAGACAGCAGAGGAGGGGCTTAGGAGGAGCCTAGTCAGATTGGGTGGGGTCAAATAGGAGGAGCCTAGTCAGAATGGGTGGAGTCAGAGAGGAGGGGGTATAGGAGGAGCCTAGTCAGATTGGGTGGGGTCAGAGAGGAGGGGTATAGGAGGAGCCTGGGCAGAATGGGTGGGGTCAGACAGCAGATGAGGGGCTTAGGAGGAGCCTAGTCAGATTGGATTGGGGTCAAATAGGAGGAGCCTGGGCAGAATGGGTGAAGTCAGAGAGGTGGGGCTTAGGAGGAGCCTGGGCAGAATGGGTGGGGTCAGAGAGGAGGGGCTTAGGCGGAGCCTGGGCAGAATGGGTGGGGGTCAGACAGCAGAGGAGGGGCTTAGGAGGAGCCTGGGCAGAGGGGGTATAGGAGGAGCCTAGTCAGATTGGGTGGGGTCAAATAGGAGGAGCCTGGGCAGAATGGGTGGGGTCAGACAGCAGATGAGGGGCTTAGGAGGAGCCTAGTCAGATTGGATTGGGGTCAAATAGGAGGAGCCTGGGCAGAATGGGTGAGGTCAGAGAGGAGGGGTATAGGAGGAGCCTAGTCAGATTGGGTGGGGTCAAATAGGAGGGGGTATAGGAGGAGCCTGGGCAGAATGGGTGGGGCCAGACAGCAGAGGAGGGGCTTAGGAGGAACCTAGTCAGATTGGGTGGGGTCAAATAGGAGGAGCCTGGGCAGAATGGGTGGGGTCAGACAGCAGAGGAGGGGCTTAGGAGGAGCCTGGGCAGAATGGGTGGGGTCAGAGAGGAGATGCTTAGGCGGAGCCTGGGCAGAATGGGTGGGGTCAGACAGCAGAGGAGGGGCTTAGGAGGAGCCTAGTCAGATTGGGTGGGGTCAAATAGGAGGAGCCTAGTCAGAATGGGTGGAGTCAGAGAGGAGGGGTATAGGAGGAGCCTAGTCAGATTGGGTGGGGTCAGAGAGGAGGGGTATAGGAGGAGCCTGGGCAGAATGGGTGGGGTCAGAGGGGTATGGGAGGAGCCTGGGTAGAATGGGTGGAGTCAGAGAGGAGGGGGTATAGGAGGAGCCTGGGCAGAATGGGTGGGGTCAGACAGCAGAGGAGGGTCTTAGGAGGAGCCTAGTCAGATTGGGTGGGGTCAGAGAGGTGGGGTATAGGAGGAGCCTGGGCAGAATGGGTGGGGTCAGAGAGGAGGAGCCTGGGCAGAATGGGTGGGGTCAGACAGCAGAGGAGGGGCTTAGGAGGAGCCTAGTCAGATTGGGTGGGGTCAGAGAGGTGGGGTATAGGAGGAGCCTGGGCAGAATGGGTGGGGTCAGACAGCAGAGGAGGGGCTTAGGAGGAGCCTAGTCAGATTGGGTGGGGTCAGAGAGGAGGGGTATAGGAGGAGCCTGGGCAGAATGGGTGGGGTCAGACAGCAGATGAGGGGCTTAGGAGGAGCCTAGTCAGATTGGATTGGGGTCAAATAGGAGGAGCCTGGGCAGAATGGGTGAGGTCAGAGAGGAGGGGTATAGGAGGAGCCTAGTCAGATTGGATTGGGGTCAAATAGGAGGAGCCTGGGCAGAATGGGTGAGGTCAGAGAGGAGGGGTATAGGAGGAGCCTAGTCAGATTGGGTGGGGTCAAATAGGAGGGGGTATAGGAGGAGCCTGGGCAGAATGGGTGGGGCCAGACAGCAGAGGAGGGGCTTAGGAGGAACCTAGTCAGATTGGGTGGGGTCAAATAGGAGGAGCCTGGGCAGAATGGGTGGGGTCAGACAGCAGAGGAGGGGCTTAGGAGGAGCCTGGGCAGAATGGGTGGAGTCAGAGAGGAGGGGGTATAGGAGGAGCCTGGGCAGAATGGGTGGGGTCAGACAGCAGAGGAGGGGTATAGGAGGAGCCTGGGCAGAATGGGTGGAGTCAGAGAGGAGGGGGTATAGGAGGAGCCTGGGCAGAATGGGTATAGGAGGAGCCTAGTCAGATTGGGTGAGGTCAGAGAGGAGGGGTATAGGAGGAGCCTGGGCAGAGGGGCTTAGGAGGAGCCTGGGCAGAATGGGTGGGGTCAGACAGCAGAGGATGGGTTTAGGAGGAGCTTAGTCAGAATGGGTGGGGTCAGACAGCAGAGGATGGGTTTAGGAGGAGCTTAGTCAGAATGGGTGGGGTCAGAGAGCAGAGGAGGGGTTAAGGAGGAGCCTAGTCAGATTGGGTGAGGTCAGAGAGGAGGGGCTGAGGAGGAGCCTGGGCAGAATGGGTGGAGTCAGACAGCAGAGGATTGGTTTAGGAGGAGCTTAGTCAGAATGGGTGGGGTCAGACAGCAGAGGAGGGGCTTAGGAGGAGCCTAGTCAGATTGGGGTCAAATAAGAGGGGTATAGGAGGAGCCTGGGCAGAATGGGTGGGGTCAGAGGGGTATGGGAGGAGCCTGGGCAGAATGGGTGGAGTCAGAGAGGAGGGGCTTAGGCGGAGCCTGGGCAGAATGGGTGGAGTCAGAGAGGAGGGGGTATAGGAGGAGCCTGGGCAGAATGGGTGGGGTCAGAGAGGAGGGGGTATAGGAGGAGCCTGGCAGAGGGGGGTATAGGAGGAGCCTGGCAGAGGGGGGTGTAGGAGGAGCCTAGTCAGATTGGGTGGGGTCAAATAGGAGGAGCCTGGGCAGAGGGGGTGGGGTCAGAGAGGAAGGGTATAGGAGGAGCCTGGGCAGAATGGGTGGGGTCAGACAGCAGAGGAGGGGCTTAGGAGGAGCCTGGGCAGAATGGGTGGGGTCAGAGAGGAGGAGCCTAGTCAGATTGGGTGGGGTCAAATAGGAGGAGCCTGGGCAGAATGGGTGGGGTCAGAGAGGAGGAGCCTAGTCAGATTGGGTGGGGTCAAATAGGAGGAGCCTGGGCAGAATGGGTGGGGTCAGACAGCAGAGGAGGGGCTTAGGAGGAGCCTGGGCAGGATGAGGGGGTATATGGGCAGAATGGGTGGGGTCAGAGAGGAGGGGCCTAGGAGGAGCCTGGGCAGAATGGGTGGAGTCAGGGAGGGGGTATAGGAGGAGCCTGGGCAGAATGGGTGGGGTCAGACAGCAGAGGAGGGTCTTAGGAGGAGCCTAGTCAGATTGGGTGGGGTCAAATAGGAGGAGCCTGGGCAGAATGGGTGGGGTCAGACAGCAGAGGAGGGGCTTAGGAGGAGCCTGGGCAGAATGGGTGGGGTCAGAGAGGAGGGGCTTAGGCGGAGCCTGGGCAGAATGGGTGAGGTCAGAGAGGAGGGGTATAGGAGGAGCCTAGTCAGATTGGGTGGGGTCAAATAGGAGGGGGTATAGGAGGAGCCTGGGCAGAATGGGTGGGGCCAGACAGCAGAGGAGGGGCTTAGGAGGAACCTAGTCAGATTGGGTGGGGTCAAATAGGAGGAGCCTGGGCAGAATGGGTGGGGTCAGAGAGGAGATGCTTAGGCGGAGCCTGGGCAGAATGGGTGGGGTCAGACAGCAGAGGAGGGGCTTAGGAGGAGCCTAGTCAGATTGGGTGGGGTCAAATAGGAGGAGCCTAGTCAGAATGGGTGGAGTCAGAGAGGAGGGGGTATAGGAGGAGCCTAGTCAGATTGGGTGGGGTCAGAGAGGAGGGGTATAGGAGGAGCCTGGGCAGAATGGGTGGGGTCAGACAGCAGATGAGGGGCTTAGGAGGAGCCTAGTCAGATTGGATTGGGGTCAAATAGGAGGAGCCTGGGCAGAATGGGTGAGGTCAGAGAGGAGGGGTATAGGAGGAGCCTAGTCAGATTGGGTGGGGTCAAATAGGAGGGGGTATAGGAGGAGCCTGGGCAGAATGGGTGGGGCCAGACAGCAGATGAGGGGCTTAGGAGGAACCTAGTCAGATTGGGTGGGGTCAAATAGGAGGAGCCTGGGCAGAATGGGTGGGGTCAGACAGCAGAGGAGGGGCTTAGGAGGAGCCTGGGCAGAATGGGTGGAGTCAGAGAGGAGGGGGTATAGGAGGAGCCTGGGCAGAATGGGTGGGGTCAGACAGCAGAGGAGGGGTATAGGAGGAGCCTGGGCAGAATGGGTGGAGTCAGAGAGGAGGGGGTATAGGAGGAGCCTGGGCAGAATGGGTATAGGAGGAGCCTAGTCAGATTGGGTGAGGTCAGAGAGGAGGGGTATAGGAGGAGCCTGGGCAGAGGGGCTTAGGAGGAGCCTGGGCAGAATGGGTGGGGTCAGACAGCAGAGGATGGGTTTAGGAGGAGCTTAGTCAGAATGGGTGGGGTCAGACAGCAGAGGATGGGTTTAGGAGGAGCTTAGTCAGAATGGGTGGGGTCAGAGAGCAGAGGAGGGGTTAAGGAGGAGCCTAGTCAGATTGGGTGAGGTCAGAGAGGAGGGGCTGAGGAGGAGCCTGGGCAGAATGGGTGGAGTCAGACAGCAGAGGATTGGTTTAGGAGGAGCTTAGTCAGAATGGGTGGGGTCAGACAGCAGAGGAGGGGCTTAGGAGGAGCCTAGTCAGATTGGGGTCAAATAAGAGGGGTATAGGAGGAGCCTGGGCAGAATGGGTGGGGTCAGAGGGGTATGGGAGGAGCCTGGGCAGAATGGGTGGAGTCAGAGAGGAGGGGCTTAGGCGGAGCCTGGGCAGAATGGGTGGAGTCAGAGAGGAGGGGGTATAGGAGGAGCCTGGGCAGAATGGGTGGGGTCAGAGAGGAGGGGGTATAGGAGGAGCCTGGCAGAGGGGGGTATAGGAGGAGCCTGGCAGAGGGGGGTGTAGGAGGAGCCTAGTCAGATTGGGTGGGGTCAAATAGGAGGAGCCTGGGCAGAGGGGGTGGGGTCAGAGAGGAGGGGTATAGGAGGAGCCTGGGCAGAATGGGTGGGGTCAGACAGCAGAGGAGGGGCTTAGGAGGAGCCTGGGCAGAATGGGTGGGGTCAGAGAGGAGGAGCCTAGTCAGATTGGGTGGGGTCAAATAGGAGGAGCCTGGGCAGAATGGGTGGGGTCAGAGAGGAGGAGCCTAGTCAGATTGGGTGGGGTCAAATAGGAGGAGCCTGGGCAGAATGGGTGGGGTCAGACAGCAGAGGAGGGGCTTAGGAGGAGCCTGGGCAGGATGAGGGGGTATATGGGCAGAATGGGTGGGGTCAGAGAGGAGGGGCCTAGGAGGAGCCTGGGCAGAATGGGTGGAGTCAGAGAGGAGGGGGTATAGGAGGAGCCTGGGCAGAATGGGTATAGGAGGAGCCTAGTCAGATTGGGTGTGGTCAAATAGGAGGAGCCTGGGCAGAATGGGTGGGGTCAGAGAGGAGGAGCCTGGGCAGAATGGGTGGGGTCAGAGGGGTATGGGAGGAGCCTGGGTAGAATGGGTGGAGTCAGAGAGGAGGGGGTATAGGAGGAGCCTGGCAGAGGGGGGTGTAGGAGGAGCCTAGTCAGATTGGGTGGGGTCAAATAGGAGGAGCCTGGGCAGAATGGGTGGGGTCAGAGGGGTATGGGAGGAGCCTGGGTAGAATGGGTGGAGTCAGAGAGGAGGGGGTATAGGAGGAGCCTGGCAGAGGGGGATGTAGGAGGAGCCTAGTCAGATTGGGTGGGGTCAAATAGGAGGAGCCTGGGCAGAGGGGGTGGGGTCAGAGAGGAGGGGTATAGGAGGAGCCTGGGCAGAATGGGTGGGGTCAGACAGCAGAGGAGGGGCTTAGGAGGAGCCTGGGCAGAATGGGTGGGGTCAGAGAGGAGGGGCTTAGGAGGAGCCTAGTCAGATTGGGTGGGGTCAAATAGGAGGAGCCTGGGCAGAGGGGGTGGGGTCAAATAGGAGGAGCCTGGGCAGAATGGGTGGGGTCAGACAGCAGAGGAGGGGCTTAGGAGGAGCCTAGTCAGATTGGGTGGGGTCAAATAGGAGGAGCCTGGGCAGAGGGGGTGGGGTCAGAGAGGAGGGGTATAGGAGGAGCCTGGGCAGAGGGGGTATAGGAGGAGCCTGGGCAGAGGGGGTGGGGTCAGAGAGGAGGGGTATAGGAGGAGCCTGGGCAGAGGGGGTATAGGAGGAGCCTGGGCAGAGGGGGTGGGGTCAGAGAGGAGGGGCTTAGGAGGAGCCTGGGCAGAATGGGTGGAGTCAGAGAGGAGGGGGTATAGGAGGAGCCTGGGCAGAATGGGTATAGGAGGAGCCTAGTCAGATTGGGTGTGGTCAAATAGGAGGAGCCTGGGCACAATGGGAGGGGTCAGAGGGGTATGGGAGGAGCCTGGGTAGAATGGGTGGAGTCAGAGAGGAGGGGGTATAGGAGGAGCCTAGTCAGAGGGGGTGGGGTCAGAGAGGAGGGGCTTAGGAGGAGCCTAGTCAGATTGGGTAGGGTCAAATAGGAGGAGCCTGGGCAGAATGGGTGGAGTCAGAGAGGTGGGGGTATAGGAGGAGCCTGGGCAGAATGGGTATAGGAGGAGCCTAGTCAGATTGGGTGTGGTCAAATAGGAGGAGCCTGGGCAGAATGGGTGGGGTCAGAGAGGAGGGGGTATAGGAGGAGCCTGGCAGAGGGGGGTATAGGAGGAGCCTGGCAGAGGGGGGTGTAGGAGGAGCCTAGTCAGATTGGGTGGGGTCAAATAGGAGGAGCCTGGGCAGAGGGGGGTATAGGAGGAGCCTAGTCAGATTGGGTGGGGTCAAATAGGAGGGGGTATAGGAGGAGCCTGGGCAGAATGGGTGGGGTCAGACAGCAGATGAGGGGCTTAGGAGGAGCCTGGGCAGAATGGGTGGGGTCAGAGAGGAGGGGCTTAGGCGGAGCCTGGGCAGAATGGGTGGGGGTCAGACAGCAGAGGAGGGGCTTAGGAGGAGCCTGGGCAGAGGGGGCATAGGAGGAGCCTAGTCAGATTGGGTGGGGTCAAATAGGAGGAGCCTGGGCAGAATGGGTGGGGTCAGACAGCAGAGGAGGGGCTTAGGAGGAGCCTAGTCAGATTGGGTGGGGTCAAATAGGAGGAGCCTAGTCAGAATGGGTGGAGTCAGAGAGGAGGGGGTATAGGAGGAGCCTAGTCAGATTGGGTGGGGTCAGAGAGGAGGGGTATAGGAGGAGCCTGGGCAGAATGGGTGGGGTCAGACAGCAGATGAGGGGCTTAGGAGGAGCCTAGTCAGATTGGATTGGGGTCAAATAGGAGGAGCCTGGGCAGAATGGGTGGAGTCAGAGAGGTGGGGCTTAGGAGGAGCCTGGGCAGAATGGGTGGGGTCAGAGAGGAGGGGCTTAGGCGGAGCCTGGGCAGAATGGGTGGGGGTCAGACAGCAGAGGAGGGGCTTAGGAGGAGCCTGGGCAGAGGGGGTATAGGAGGAGCCTAGTCAGATTGGGTGGGGTCAAATAGGAGGAGCCTGGGCAGAATGGGTGGGGTCAGACAGCAGATGAGGGGCTTAGGAGGAGCCTAGTCAGATTGGATTGGGGTCAAATAGGAGGAGCCTGGGCAGAATGGGTGAGGTCAGAGAGGAGGGGTATAGGAGGAGCCTAGTCAGATTGGGTGGGGTCAAATAGGAGGGGGTATAGGAGGAGCCTGGGCAGAATGGGTGGGGCCAGACAGCAGAGGAGGGGCTTAGGAGGAACCTAGTCAGATTGGGTGGGGTCAAATAGGAGGAGCCTGGGCAGAATGGGTGGGGTCAGACAGCAGAGGAGGGGCTTAGGAGGAGCCTGGGCAGAATGGGTGGGGTCAGAGATGAGATGCTTAGGCGGAGCCTGGGCAGAATGGGTGGGGTCAGACAGCAGAGGAGGGGCTTAGGAGGAGCCTAGTCAGATTGGGTGGGGTCAAATAGGAGGAGCCTAGTCAGAATGGGTGGAGTCAGAGAGGAGGGGGTATAGGAGGAGCCTAGTCAGATTGGGTGGGGTCAGAGAGGAGGGGTATAGGAGGAGCCTGGGCAGAATGGGTGGGGTCAGAGGGGTATGGGAGGAGCCTGGGTAGAATGGGTGGAGTCAGAGAGGAGGGGGTATAGGAGGAGCCTGGGCAGAATGGGTGGGGTCAGACAGCAGAGGAGGGTCTTAGGAGGAGCCTAGTCAGATTGGGTGGGGTCAGAGAGGTGGGGTATAGGAGGAGCCTGGGCAGAATGGGTGGGGTCAGAGAGGAGGAGCCTGGGCAGAATGGGTGGGGTCAGACAGCAGAGGAGGGGCTTAGGAGGAGCCTAGTCAGATTGGGTGGGGTCAGAGAGGTGGGGTATAGGAGGAGCCTGGGCAGAATGGGTGGGGTCAGACAGCAGAGGAGGGGCTTAGGAGGAGCCTAGTCAGATTGGGTGGGGTCAGAGAGGAGGGGTATAGGAGGAGCCTGGGCAGAATGGGTGGGGTCAGACAGCAGATGAGGGGCTTAGGAGGAGCCTAGTCAGATTGGATTGGGGTCAAATAGGAGGAGCCTGGGCAGAATGGGTGAGGTCAGAGAGGAGGGGTATAGGAGGAGCCTAGTCAGATTGGATTGGGGTCAAATAGGAGGAGCCTGGGCAGAATGGGTGAGGTCAGAGAGGAGGGGTATAGGAGGAGCCTAGTCAGATTGGGTGGGGTCAAATAGGAGGGGGTATAGGAGGAGCCTGGGCAGAATGGGTGGGGCCAGACAGCAGAGGAGGGGCTTAGGAGGAACCTAGTCAGATTGGGTGGGGTCAAATAGGAGGAGCCTGGGCAGAATGGGTGGGGTCAGACAGCAGAGGAGGGGCTTAGGAGGAGCCTGGGCAGAATGGGTGGAGTCAGAGAGGAGGGGGTATAGGAGGAGCCTGGGCAGAATGGGTGGGGTCAGACAGCAGAGGAGGGGTATAGGAGGAGCCTGGGCAGAATGGGTGGAGTCAGAGAGGAGGGGGTATAGGAGGAGCCTGGGCAGAATGGGTATAGGAGGAGCCTAGTCAGATTGGGTGAGGTCAGAGAGGAGGGGTATAGGAGGAGCCTGGGCAGAGGGGCTTAGGAGGAGCCTGGGCAGAATGGGTGGGGTCAGACAGCAGAGGATGGGTTTAGGAGGAGCTTAGTCAGAATGGGTGGGGTCAGACAGCAGAGGATGGGTTTAGGAGGAGCTTAGTCAGAATGGGTGGGGTCAGAGAGCAGAGGAGGGGTTAAGGAGGAGCCTAGTCAGATTGGGTGAGGTCAGAGAGGAGGGGCTGAGGAGGAGCCTGGGCAGAATGGGTGGAGTCAGACAGCAGAGGATTGGTTTAGGAGGAGCTTAGTCAGAATGGGTGGGGTCAGACAGCAGAGGAGGGGCTTAGGAGGAGCCTAGTCAGATTGGGGTCAAATAAGAGGGGTATAGGAGGAGCCTGGGCAGAATGGGTGGGGTCAGAGGGGTATGGGAGGAGCCTGGGCAGAATGGGTGGAGTCAGAGAGGAGGGGCTTAGGCGGAGCCTGGGCAGAATGGGTGGAGTCAGAGAGGAGGGGGTATAGGAGGAGCCTGGGCAGAATGGGTGGGGTCAGAGAGGAGGGGGTATAGGAGGAGCCTGGGCAGAATGGGTGGGGTCAGACAGCAGAGGAGGGGCTTAGGAGGAGCCTGGGCAGAATGGGTGGGGTCAGAGAGGAGGAGCCTAGTCAGATTGGGTGGGGTCAAATAGGAGGAGCCTGGGCAGAATGGGTGGGGTCAGAGAGGAGGAGCCTAGTCAGATTGGGTGGGGTCAAATAGGAGGAGCCTGGGCAGAATGGGTGGGGTCAGACAGCAGAGGAGGGGCTTAGGAGGAGCCTGGGCAGGATGAGGGGGTATATGGGCAGAATGGGTGGGGTCAGAGAGGAGGGGCCTAGGAGGAGCCTGGGCAGAATGGGTGGAGTCAGGGAGGGGGTATAGGAGGAGCCTGGGCAGAATGGGTGGGGTCAGACAGCAGAGGAGGGTCTTAGGAGGAGCCTAGTCAGATTGGGTGGGGTCAAATAGGAGGAGCCTGGGCAGAATGGGTGGGGTCAGACAGCAGAGGAGGGGCTTAGGAGGAGCCTGGGCAGAATGGGTGGGGTCAGAGAGGAGGGGCTTAGGCGGAGCCTGGGCAGAATGGGTGAGGTCAGAGAGGAGGGGTATAGGAGGAGCCTAGTCAGATTGGGTGGGGTCAAATAGGAGGGGGTATAGGAGGAGCCTGGGCAGAATGGGTGGGGCCAGACAGCAGAGGAGGGGCTTAGGAGGAACCTAGTCAGATTGGGTGGGGTCAAATAGGAGGAGCCTGGGCAGAATGGGTGGGGTCAGAGAGGAGATGCTTAGGCGGAGCCTGGGCAGAATGGGTGGGGTCAGACAGCAGAGGAGGGGCTTAGGAGGAGCCTAGTCAGATTGGGTGGGGTCAAATAGGAGGAGCCTAGTCAGAATGGGTGGAGTCAGAGAGGAGGGGGTATAGGAGGAGCCTGGGCAGAATGGGTGGGGTCAGACAGCAGAGGAGGGGTATAGGAGGAGCCTGGGCAGAATGGGTGGAGTCAGAGAGGAGGGGGTATAGGAGGAGCCTGGGCAGAATGGGTATAGGAGGAGCCTAGTCAGATTGGGTGAGGTCAGAGAGGAGGGGTATAGGAGGAGCCTGGGCAGAGGGGCTTAGGAGGAGCCTGGGCAGAATGGGTGGGGTCAGACAGCAGAGGATGGGTTTAGGAGGAGCTTAGTCAGAATGGGTGGGGTCAGACAGCAGAGGATGGGTTTAGGAGGAGCTTAGTCAGAATGGGTGGGGTCAGAGAGCAGAGGAGGGGTTAAGGAGGAGCCTAGTCAGATTGGGTGAGGTCAGAGAGGAGGGGCTGAGGAGGAGCCTGGGCAGAATGGGTGGAGTCAGACAGCAGAGGATTGGTTTAGGAGGAGCTTAGTCAGAATGGGTGGGGTCAGACAGCAGAGGAGGGGCTTAGGAGGAGCCTAGTCAGATTGGGGTCAAATAAGAGGGGTATAGGAGGAGCCTGGGCAGAATGGGTGGGGTCAGAGGGGTATGGGAGGAGCCTGGGCAGAATGGGTGGAGTCAGAGAGGAGGGGCTTAGGCGGAGCCTGGGCAGAATGGGTGGAGTCAGAGAGGAGGGGGTATAGGAGGAGCCTGGGCAGAATGGGTGGGGTCAGAGAGGAGGGGGTATAGGAGGAGCCTGGCAGAGGGGGGTATAGGAGGAGCCTGGCAGAGGGGGGTGTAGGAGGAGCCTAGTCAGATTGGGTGGGGTCAAATAGGAGGAGCCTGGGCAGAGGGGGTGGGGTCAGAGAGGAGGGGTATAGGAGGAGCCTGGGCAGAATGGGTGGGGTCAGACAGCAGAGGAGGGGCTTAGGAGGAGCCTGGGCAGAATGGGTGGGGTCAGAGAGGAGGAGCCTAGTCAGATTGGGTGGGGTCAAATAGGAGGAGCCTGGGCAGAATGGGTGGGGTCAGAGAGGAGGAGCCTAGTCAGATTGGGTGGGGTCAAATAGGAGGAGCCTGGGCAGAATGGGTGGGGTCAGACAGCAGAGGAGGGGCTTAGGAGGAGCCTGGGCAGGATGAGGGGGTATATGGGCAGAATGGGTGGGGTCAGAGAGGAGGGGCCTAGGAGGAGCCTGGGCAGAATGGGTGGAGTCAGAGAGGAGGGGGTATAGGAGGAGCCTGGGCAGAATGGGTATAGGAGGAGCCTAGTCAGATTGGGTGTGGTCAAATAGGAGGAGCCTGGGCAGAATGGGTGGGGTCAGAGAGGAGGAGCCTGGGCAGAATGGGTGGGGTCAGAGGGGTATGGGAGGAGCCTGGGTAGAATGGGTGGAGTCAGAGAGGAGGGGGTATAGGAGGAGCCTGGCAGAGGGGGGTGTAGGAGGAGCCTAGTCAGATTGGGTGGGGTCAAATAGGAGGAGCCTGGGCAGAATGGGTGGGGTCAGAGGGGTATGGGAGGAGCCTGGGTAGAATGGGTGGAGTCAGAGAGGAGGGGGTATAGGAGGAGCCTGGCAGAGGGGGATGTAGGAGGAGCCTAGTCAGATTGGGTGGGGTCAAATAGGAGGAGCCTGGGCAGAGGGGGTGGGGTCAGAGAGGAGGGGTATAGGAGGAGCCTGGGCAGAATGGGTGGGGTCAGACAGCAGAGGAGGGGCTTAGGAGGAGCCTGGGCAGAATGGGTGGGGTCAGAGAGGAGGGGCTTAGGAGGAGCCTAGTCAGATTGGGTGGGGTCAAATAGGAGGAGCCTGGGCAGAGGGGGTGGGGTCAAATAGGAGGAGCCTGGGCAGAATGGGTGGGGTCAGACAGCAGAGGAGGGGCTTAGGAGGAGCCTAGTCAGATTGGGTGGGGTCAAATAGGAGGAGCCTGGGCAGAGGGGGTGGGGTCAGAGAGGAGGGGTATAGGAGGAGCCTGGGCAGAGGGGGTATAGGAGGAGCCTGGGCAGAGGGGGTGGGGTCAGAGAGGAGGGGTATAGGAGGAGCCTGGGCAGAGGGGGTATAGGAGGAGCCTGGGCAGAGGGGGTGGGGTCAGAGAGGAGGGGCTTAGGAGGAGCCTGGGCAGAATGGGTGGAGTCAGAGAGGAGGGGGTATAGGAGGAGCCTGGGCAGAATGGGTATAGGAGGAGCCTAGTCAGATTGGGTGTGGTCAAATAGGAGGAGCCTGGGCACAATGGGAGGGGTCAGAGGGGTATGGGAGGAGCCTGGGTAGAATGGGTGGAGTCAGAGAGGAGGGGGTATAGGAGGAGCCTAGTCAGAGGGGGTGGGGTCAGAGAGGAGGGGCTTAGGAGGAGCCTAGTCAGATTGGGTAGGGTCAAATAGGAGGAGCCTGGGCAGAATGGGTGGAGTCAGAGAGGTGGGGGTATAGGAGGAGCCTGGGCAGAATGGGTATAGGAGGAGCCTAGTCAGATTGGGTGTGGTCAAATAGGAGGAGCCTGGGCAGAATGGGTGGGGTCAGAGAGGAGGGGGTATAGGAGGAGCCTGGCAGAGGGGGGTATAGGAGGAGCCTGGCAGAGGGGGGTGTAGGAGGAGCCTAGTCAGATTGGGTGGGGTCAAATAGGAGGAGCCTGGGCAGAGGGGGGTATAGGAGGAGCCTAGTCAGATTGGGTGGGGTCAAATAGGAGGGGGTATAGGAGGAGCCTGGGCAGAATGGGTGGGGTCAGACAGCAGATGAGGGGCTTAGGAGGAGCCTGGGCAGAATGGGTGGGGTCAGAGAGGAGGGGCTTAGGCGGAGCCTGGGCAGAATGGGTGGGGGTCAGACAGCAGAGGAGGGGCTTAGGAGGAGCCTGGGCAGAGGGGGTATAGGAGGAGCCTAGTCAGATTGGGTGGGGTCAAATAGGAGGAGCCTGGGCAGAATGGGTGGGGTCAGACAGCAGAGGAGGGGCTTAGGAGGAGCCTAGTCAGATTGGGTGGGGTCAAATAGGAGGAGCCTAGTCAGAATGGGTGGAGTCAGAGAGGAGGGGGTATAGGAGGAGCCTAGTCAGATTGGGTGGGGTCAGAGAGGAGGGGTATAGGAGGAGCCTGGGCAGAATGGGTGGGGTCAGACAGCAGATGAGGGGCTTAGGAGGAGCCTAGTCAGATTGGATTGGGGTCAAATAGGAGGAGCCTGGGCAGAATGGGTGGAGTCAGAGAGGTGGGGCTTAGGAGGAGCCTGGGCAGAATGGGTGGGGTCAGAGAGGAGGGGCTTAGGCGGAGCCTGGGCAGAATGGGTGGGGGTCAGACAGCAGAGGAGGGGCTTAGGAGGAGCCTGGGCAGAGGGGGTATAGGAGGAGCCTAGTCAGATTGGGTGGGGTCAAATAGGAGGAGCCTGGGCAGAATGGGTGGGGTCAGACAGCAGATGAGGGGCTTAGGAGGAGCCTAGTCAGATTGGATTGGGGTCAAATAGGAGGAGCCTGGGCAGAATGGGTGAGGTCAGAGAGGAGGGGTATAGGAGGAGCCTAGTCAGATTGGGTGGGGTCAAATAGGAGGGGGTATAGGAGGAGCCTGGGCAGAATGGGTGGGGCCAGACAGCAGAGGAGGGGCTTAGGAGGAACCTAGTCAGATTGGGTGGGGTCAAATAGGAGGAGCCTGGGCAGAATGGGTGGGGTCAGACAGCAGAGGAGGGGCTTAGGAGGAGCCTGGGCAGAATGGGTGGGGTCAGAGAGGAGATGCTTAGGCGGAGCCTGGGCAGAATGGGTGGGGTCAGACAGCAGAGGAGGGGCTTAGGAGGAGCCTAGTCAGATTGGGTGGGGTCAAATAGGAGGAGCCTAGTCAGAATGGGTGGAGTCAGAGAGGAGGGGGTATAGGAGGAGCCTAGTCAGATTGGGTGGGGTCAGAGAGGAGGGGTATAGGAGGAGCCTGGGCAGAATGGGTGGGGTCAGAGGGGTATGGGAGGAGCCTGGGTAGAATGGGTGGAGTCAGAGAGGAGGGGGTATAGGAGGAGCCTGGGCAGAATGGGTGGGGTCAGACAGCAGAGGAGGGTCTTAGGAGGAGCCTAGTCAGATTGGGTGGGGTCAGAGAGGTGGGGTATAGGAGGAGCCTGGGCAGAATGGGTGGGGTCAGAGAGGAGGAGCCTGGGCAGAATGGGTGGGGTCAGACAGCAGAGGAGGGGCTTAGGAGGAGCCTAGTCAGATTGGGTGGGGTCAGAGAGGTGGGGTATAGGAGGAGCCTGGGCAGAATGGGTGGGGTCAGACAGCAGAGGAGGGGCTTAGGAGGAGCCTAGTCAGATTGGGTGGGGTCAGAGAGGAGGGGTATAGGAGGAGCCTGGGCAGAATGGGTGGGGTCAGACAGCAGATGAGGGGCTTAGGAGGAGCCTAGTCAGATTGGATTGGGGTCAAATAGGAGGAGCCTGGGCAGAATGGGTGAGGTCAGAGAGGAGGGGTATAGGAGGAGCCTAGTCAGATTGGATTGGGGTCAAATAGGAGGAGCCTGGGCAGAATGGGTGAGGTCAGAGAGGAGGGGTATAGGAGGAGCCTAGTCAGATTGGGTGGGGTCAAATAGGAGGGGGTATAGGAGGAGCCTGGGCAGAATGGGTGGGGCCAGACAGCAGAGGAGGGGCTTAGGAGGAACCTAGTCAGATTGGGTGGGGTCAAATAGGAGGAGCCTGGGCAGAATGGGTGGGGTCAGACAGCAGAGGAGGGGCTTAGGAGGAGCCTGGGCAGAATGGGTGGAGTCAGAGAGGAGGGGGTATAGGAGGAGCCTGGGCAGAATGGGTGGGGTCAGACAGCAGAGGAGGGGTATAGGAGGAGCCTGGGCAGAATGGGTGGAGTCAGAGAGGAGGGGGTATAGGAGGAGCCTGGGCAGAATGGGTATAGGAGGAGCCTAGTCAGATTGGGTGAGGTCAGAGAGGAGGGGTATAGGAGGAGCCTGGGCAGAGGGGCTTAGGAGGAGCCTGGGCAGAATGGGTGGGGTCAGACAGCAGAGGATGGGTTTAGGAGGAGCTTAGTCAGAATGGGTGGGGTCAGACAGCAGAGGATGGGTTTAGGAGGAGCTTAGTCAGAATGGGTGGGGTCAGAGAGCAGAGGAGGGGTTAAGGAGAGCCTAGTCAGATTGGGTGAGGTCAGAGAGGAGGGGCTGAGGAGGAGCCTGGGCAGAATGGGTGGAGTCAGACAGCAGAGGATTGGTTTAGGAGGAGCTTAGTCAGAATGGGTGGGGTCAGACAGCAGAGGAGGGGCTTAGGAGGAGCCTAGTCAGATTGGGGTCAAATAAGAGGGGTATAGGAGGAGCCTGGGCAGAATGGGTGGGGTCAGAGGGGTATGGGAGGAGCCTGGGCAGAATGGGTGGAGTCAGAGAGGAGGGGCTTAGGCGGAGCCTGGGCAGAATGGGTGGAGTCAGAGAGGAGGGGGTATAGGAGGAGCCTGGGCAGAATGGGTGGGGTCAGAGAGGAGGGGGTATAGGAGGAGCCTGGCAGAGGGGGGTATAGGAGGAGCCTGGCAGAGGGGGGTGTAGGAGGAGCCTAGTCAGATTGGGTGGGGTCAAATAGGAGGAGCCTGGGCAGAGGGGGTGGGGTCAGAGAGGAGGGGTATAGGAGGAGCCTGGGCAGAATGGGTGGGGTCAGACAGCAGAGGAGGGGCTTAGGAGGAGCCTGGGCAGAATGGGTGGGGTCAGAGAGGAGGAGCCTAGTCAGATTGGGTGGGGTCAAATAGGAGGAGCCTGGGCAGAATGGGTGGGGTCAGAGAGGAGGAGCCTAGTCAGATTGGGTGGGGTCAAATAGGAGGAGCCTGGGCAGAATGGGTGGGGTCAGACAGCAGAGGAGGGGCTTAGGAGGAGCCTGGGCAGGATGAGGGGGTATATGGGCAGAATGGGTGGGGTCAGAGAGGAGGGGCCTAGGAGGAGCCTGGGCAGAATGGGTGGAGTCAGAGAGGAGGGGGTATAGGAGGAGCCTGGGCAGAATGGGTATAGGAGGAGCCTAGTCAGATTGGGTGTGGTCAAATAGGAGGAGCCTGGGCAGAATGGGTGGGGTCAGAGAGGAGGAGCCTGGGCAGAATGGGTGGGGTCAGAGGGGTATGGGAGGAGCCTGGGTAGAATGGGTGGAGTCAGAGAGGAGGGGGTATAGGAGGAGCCTGGCAGAGGGGGGTGTAGGAGGAGCCTAGTCAGATTGGGTGGGGTCAAATAGGAGGAGCCTGGGCAGAATGGGTGGGGTCAGAGGGGTATGGGAGGAGCCTGGGTAGAATGGGTGGAGTCATAGAGGAGGGGGTATAGGAGGAGCCTGGCAGAGGGGGATGTAGGAGGAGCCTAGTCAGATTGGGTGGGGTCAAATAGGAGGAGCCTGGGCAGAGGGGGTGGGGTCAGAGAGGAGGGGTATAGGAGGAGCCTGGGCAGAATGGGTGGGGTCAGACAGCAGAGGAGGGGCTTAGGAGGAGCCTGGGCAGAATGGGTGGGGTCAGAGAGGAGGGGCTTAGGAGGAGCCTAGTCAGATTGGGTGGGGTCAAATAGGAGGAGCCTGGGCAGAGGGGGTGGGGTCAAATAGGAGGAGCCTGGGCAGAATGGGTGGGGTCAGACAGCAGAGGAGGGGCTTAGGAGGAGCCTAGTCAGATTGGGTGGGGTCAAATAGGAGGAGCCTGGGCAGAGGGGGTGGGGTCAGAGAGGAGGGGTATAGGAGGAGCCTGGGCAGAGGGGGTATAGGAGGAGCCTGGGCAGAGGGGGTGGGGTCAGAGAGGAGGGGTATAGGAGGAGCCTGGGCAGAGGGGGTATAGGAGGAGCCTGGGCAGAGGGGGTGGGGTCAGAGAGGAGGGGCTTAGGAGGAGCCTGGGCAGAATGGGTGGAGTCAGAGAGGAGGGGGTATAGGAGGAGCCTGGGCAGAATGGGTATAGGAGGAGCCTAGTCAGATTGGGTGTGGTCAAATAGGAGGAGCCTGGGCACAATGGGAGGGGTCAGAGGGGTATGGGAGGAGCCTGGGTAGAATGGGTGGAGTCAGAGAGGAGGGGGTATAGGAGGAGCCTAGTCAGAGGGGGTGGGGTCAGAGAGGAGGGGCTTAGGAGGAGCCTAGTCAGATTGGGTAGGGTCAAATAGGAGGAGCCTGGGCAGAATGGGTGGAGTCAGAGAGGTGGGGGTATAGGAGGAGCCTGGGCAGAATGGGTATAGGAGGAGCCTAGTCAGATTGGGTGTGGTCAAATAGGAGGAGCCTGGGCAGAATGGGTGGGGTCAGAGAGGAGGGGGTATAGGAGGAGCCTGGCAGAGGGGGGTATAGGAGGAGCCTGGCAGAGGGGGGTGTAGGAGGAGCCTAGTCAGATTGGGTGGGGTCAAATAGGAGGAGCCTGGGCAGAGGGGGGTATAGGAGGAGCCTAGTCAGATTGGGTGGGGTCAAATAGGAGGGGGTATAGGAGGAGCCTGGGCAGAATGGGTGGGGTCAGACAGCAGATGAGGGGCTTAGGAGGAGCCTGGGCAGAATGGGTGGGGTCAGAGAGGAGGGGCTTAGGCGGAGCCTGGGCAGAATGGGTGGGGGTCAGACAGCAGAGGAGGGGCTTAGGAGGAGCCTGGGCAGAGGGGGTATAGGAGGAGCCTAGTCAGATTGGGTGGGGTCAAATAGGAGGAGCCTGGGCAGAATGGGTGGGGTCAGACAGCAGAGGAGGGGCTTAGGAGGAGCCTAGTCAGATTGGGTGGGGTCAAATAGGAGGAGCCTAGTCAGAATGGGTGGAGTCAGAGAGGAGGGGGTATAGGAGGAGCCTAGTCAGATTGGGTGGGGTCAGAGAGGAGGGGTATAGGAGGAGCCTGGGCAGAATGGGTGGGGTCAGACAGCAGATGAGGGGCTTAGGAGGAGCCTAGTCAGATTGGATTGGGGTCAAATAGGAGGAGCCTGGGCAGAATGGGTGGAGTCAGAGAGGTGGGGCTTAGGAGGAGCCTGGGCAGAATGGGTGGGGTCAGAGAGGAGGGGCTTAGGCGGAGCCTGGGCAGAATGGGTGGGGGTCAGACAGCAGAGGAGGGGCTTAGGAGGAGCCTGGGCAGAGGGGGTATAGGAGGAGCCTAGTCAGATTGGGTGGGGTCAAATAGGAGGAGCCTGGGCAGAATGGGTGGGGTCAGACAGCAGATGAGGGGCTTAGGAGGAGCCTAGTCAGATTGGATTGGGGTCAAATAGGAGGAGCCTGGGCAGAATGGGTGAGGTCAGAGAGGAGGGGTATAGGAGGAGCCTAGTCAGATTGGGTGGGGTCAAATAGGAGGGGGTATAGGAGGAGCCTGGGCAGAATGGGTGGGGCCAGACAGCAGAGGAGGGGCTTAGGAGGAACCTAGTCAGATTGGGTGGGGTCAAATAGGAGGAGCCTGGGCAGAATGGGTGGGGTCAGACAGCAGAGGAGGGGCTTAGGAGGAGCCTGGGCAGAATGGGTGGGGTCAGAGAGGAGATGCTTAGGCGGAGCCTGGGCAGAATGGGTGGGGTCAGACAGCAGAGGAGGGGCTTAGGAGGAGCCTAGTCAGATTGGGTGGGGTCAAATAGGAGGAGCCTAGTCAGAATGGGTGGAGTCAGAGAGGAGGGGGTATAGGAGGAGCCTAGTCAGATTGGGTGGGGTCAGAGAGGAGGGGTATAGGAGGAGCCTGGGCAGAATGGGTGGGGTCAGAGGGGTATGGGAGGAGCCTGGGTAGAATGGGTGGAGTCAGAGAGGAGGGGGTATAGGAGGAGCCTGGGCAGAATGGGTGGGGTCAGACAGCAGAGGAGGGTCTTAGGAGGAGCCTAGTCAGATTGGGTGGGGTCAGAGAGGTGGGGTATAGGAGGAGCCTGGGCAGAATGGGTGGGGTCAGAGAGGAGGAGCCTGGGCAGAATGGGTGGGGTCAGACAGCAGAGGAGGGGCTTAGGAGGAGCCTAGTCAGATTGGGTGGGGTCAGAGAGGTGGGGTATAGGAGGAGCCTGGGCAGAATGGGTGGGGTTGGAGTTCTGGACTTTTTGGTTCCGTCCAGAGGTGTCAGGGTACAACACCCGAAGACCCCGGAGTTCCACCTGCCTTGGTGCACAAATGAACAGAAACACGGGCTTCTCGATGGTGGCGTCAAAGACCAAAGGTTTATTACTGCAGGGACACAGAAATCACAGAATCTACACACGGGCAGAATCTAGGAGACTGTTCGATTTGTACAAAGTGGGTTGCTCCTTATATACTAAAAATTGTGCTCTAGGCAAATATTTCACATGTCGGTACATTCCCAAACCTTTGTGTCTCTAAACAATAAATATTTGGCGTTACACAGGAACTGTCGATAATATCTGATACCAAACATCACGAAGAGGGGTTCCCACCAGTCCATCACAATCCCTTGTCAATATTGCATTCAAGACCCGGACCGCCTCATCGTAAAGTTCGTTACCTCCCCCTAATAAAGGCCCAGAAGGAAAGGAGCAGAGCCAGGTGCAGAAGATAGAAAAGCGGGATAAGAGATGTTTGTGGGTTGTAAATGGGCAAGGCTACCGGCTTCGGCCGCCTAATCATGATCAGGTACAATGGACAGGAAAACCAGTTCAGGTGGGCTGGCCTCGGGCAGAGGAGGCAGCCTTTGTCGAGTCATGCAGCTTCAGCGTGATCTGGTTTAAGGTGCACGTGTCATGTAAGAGGTGAATCTCCGGCTAAGGCTACGTGTCCTTAATCAAAGTGAAGTGAATGAAATGATCAGAGGCTATTGCATATGTGAGGGCAAGGAACCACAAAATGGCGGTCATGATCTAAGATGGATGCCGTGGGTATATCAGAAATGTGTCAGTGGAAGGAGTGCTCTTGCTCGTAGCGTAGCGAAAACACTAGGATATACTAAATGGATCATTTGCGGTTCGCTGATACTAATTTTATGTATTTCCGACAAACTTGAAAACACGGGTTCAAGTCGTCACGGAACCGTCACGGAACCTCAGACCCTCCTTTTGCCCTTACATAGGCAATTGCTCAATCTATGTCTGAATCTAGTTCTATGCTCATCAGGTCAGTGACATGCTGTTGTATCATCATCCTTTCTCGTGTCTTTTCTCCAAACGCAGGTGGTTTCCTAAAACAGGTTGTAGCACAAAGACTACACAGAGCAGGACCACACTGGATAATCAGACAACATGAGAATAGTAATATTAAGATGACACCAATGACCATTAGAACCTTCCATCCCCACGCTGAGATCAGAGTCCAAAACCACTCCATGAAGGACCAGTTTCCCTTGTCTACATGTATGGAGTCCGAAATCTTGTGCAACTTAGAGATCGCCTCGTAAACTGTTGGAGCATTATTAGGAATAAAGACACAGCAGCTCGATTGGATCATTCTGCATACCCCACCTCGATCTGCAAGTATAACATCTAGAACCATACGGTTCTGCAATGTCATGAGCCTATCCGCCTGAAGCTCAGCTGTCAGATTGCTAAGGGCACCAGCAGTTTCGGTAATAGTAGATTCAACTACCCGTGTTAGCTGACGTATGTTTCTACTATTGGCCATAGGCCCCCAGAACGGAAGGAAGCCTTTGAAGAAGTCTCCAGCTTCCTGACCAGCTGTATCTTCCTTGCTGAAGACACCTCTCGCTACTCTTGTTCTGTGGTAATCAGGTGAAGCAGTGTATGTCGGAGGCAATAATCGAGCAATATAACATGATCCTGAGAAGTCGGCAGGCAACCATGTATAAGCTCTGTCTCGACAAATGAAATAGGTACCCCTAGCAGTAAGAAAGGCAGGGGAAGAGTTAGCCGGAAACACATAAGTCTCTACGCACTCACTCCTCCCTAGCTGAGCTCTCGGATTTCTCCCATTACCTTGCAAACAGACCTGACCTCGGTGAGGTACGACCCAGATTGGAGTTGAGCTTTTACGCTTGCTTTCTCCTAAACTAAGGCGATACTCTGAAGTATTCCAACTTAAATATACTCGCAATTCGTCTCTAGGGTATGATGGAGTATTATTGACGTCTTTGACCATGTCAATAATTCCCTGGACTAAAGCTTTGTTGGCAGAGTTATATTTAGTGGAACGTGGTGGACGTGGAGGATAGGTCTCAAGAGCATAAGCAAAGATGGTTTGAAGGGCCTGAAATGATCCATTGTAGCTGAAAGGCAAAACCAGATAGGGAATACCTTTATCCATAGTGTGAGGTATCAAGCCACACACCCAACAGTCTGTCGTGTTAACTACCAGTTGGTGTTGGTGCAAGAGCTGTACAAAAGTATTATTAATGAATTCTGAGCGTCGAGCTTGCTCATGTTCCGGAAACGAGTGAAAAGAGTGTATAGAAGAAACAGTAGAAATAGCAGGATCAAGGGGAGGTACTGTAGATACTGGCACAAAAATCAAATTTATGCTAAAGACAATTCCACCCACCAGTGTTGCTAAAACAATCAAAAATGTAATGGCACATTGCATCAAGAAACATTTGCTATGAAGAATTCTATTTAGTCTGTTTCTGCGAACGTAAATCACATTTTCTCGTTGCAGCGCAGGAAGTTCCATCTTCTACAATCCGCTCGCGACCACTGATGATGTGTACGTAGATGAAAATGCCTCTGTCAGCCCTGGGAGTTCCCAGTACTAACAGAAAGATCGACCTTGTGTCAGACCCCTGCAAATTCAAACTAGGCACACAGCCACGACCCTACGGCTACCCAGACGGCAAGGCAATTTTAAAAACAATAAACAATAGCAAACTTCCTGGCTGAAAAGCAAAAAAAAAGTCCAATGTATATAAATATCAAAATCACAATATGCAGTTGCCTGCTTTATTTGTCCTTTTTATGGCTTCTAAGGTTGTATTTCTGCTTCGCTGGTACTGTCTGATCGGAGAATAGTGTATCACTAGCAGCTGTTGCAGAGTTTACGTTCGCAGATGGCAAAGTTTCTTCTGATGCTGGAGACAAATTTTCAATGTTCAAAGCAGTCTTTTCAAGAGGAGAGTCACGTTTCAAAGTGTCAGAAATCAAATCGGCATCGCTGAAAGGGACAAATTTCGGAGTTGTTTCAGCTTCGGAGGCACCAATTCCCTTCTTCACCCAGTCGTCGTAGGGCAGCGGCAGTGGAACACGCTTTACGTGAGAAGCGTGGATCCAGTGCTTGCGACCAGCAACACGTACAGCTGTCCTCGTCGCCAGCAGGATTTGGAAGGGGCCGATGTAGCGAGGCTGAAGATTCTTTGTCCTCGCAAAATTTCTGACCACCACGTGGTCGCCGGGTTTCAGCTGATGCCCTGGACTCTCCGGAGGTTTTGGCAAAGCATCAAAGACCTGTTGATGAATAAGACTTAATTTAGCAGTCAAGTCGTAAAGATAGTCTATCAACATAGGATATTCAATGGAGCAGAATTGTTTAGGCCTTGGCACACCCCAGACATTTGCCGGGCGGCCAAATACAATCTCATATGGAGAAAGCCCTATTCTAGAATGCACTGTTGCTCTCGTTGATAACAAGGCCAAAGGAAGTGCGTCTGGCCAAGCCAAACCTGTGGATGCTTGAATTTTGGCTATTTTAAGCTTGAGGGTGCCATTGTAACCCTCAACTAAACCAGCAGACTGGGGATGGTTCGCACTATGAAATTTTTGTTTCAATCCTAGACCAGCACACACACTCTGCATAACTTTCCCTATAAACTCACTTCCGTTATCTGACCATACAATCCGTGGCATTCCAAACCTAGGGAAAAATTCTTTGAGAAGAATTTTGGCAGTTGATAAAGCAGTGTTGTCCTTTAGTGGGTATGCTTCTATCCACCTGGAAAAAGCACAAACCACCACCAGGACGTATTTTAAATTGTTGCAGCGTTCCATGTGAATGAAGTCTAACTGTATTACTTCAAAGGGACAGGAAGGAGGAGCAAAATGACCAGCTGGAGTTGGAGTTCCCTTGCCAGGATTATGCATCAAGCACACCATACAATTTTTCACCACTCTCTCTGCACACTTACTGATTCCCTCATTCTTCCAAACCGGAGCTAACATCTTACATATCCCTTTAGAACTTATGTGCGCCACTCCATGCGCCATCGTCACTACTGCAAGCACATACGCATCAGGCAACATCCAACGCTGCTGTTCTGTCAAATCGATCCAACATCCATTCGAGTCCAATTTGCCCGTACTTTCTCTCCATACGCGTTTCTCTTCCTCAGTCGCTTCTTTCTGAATCTCTTTCACACTTTCCATTGTGTCCTCACACATTCCAGACTCAGCAATCCATCTTGCAGACGTAGCAACATACATTCTACTCATCATGTCTCTAGCTGTCTGTTTAGCGGTTTCATCAGCAAAGGCATTTCCCCGACCAACATCATCCGTGATTGCTTTATGAGCACTGCACTTCACAATCGCAACTTCAGTCGGTAAGGTTAGAGATTCTAACAAGTCGTTAACTAGCTGACCATGTTGAATCTTAGTCCCATGGGACGTAATGAAACCCCTTTCTCTCCACAAACGGCCAAAACTATGGGCCACGCCAAATGCGTACTGACTATCTGTAAACACATTCACTCTCTTTCCCTCAGCTAAAACACACGCTCTCGTAAGAGCTATTAACTCTGCAGCTTGGGCAGAATTCTGACTCACTCTTGCAGTCTCCACAATCGTCTTCAAAGTCGTTACCGCGTAGGCAGCAGTCACATCACCATTCTCCAATTTAAAACATGACCCGTCCACATACAGCGTACCATCTGGGTCGGATAGAGGAGTATCTCTCAAGTCGATACGACCTTTTGTCTCTTCTTCCGTTTTGAAATAACAGTCATGTGGCTCAGAATCACTCGACTCTTGATCAGTCGGCAACAATGTTGCTGGGTTCAATACATTGCATCTTTTGATCTGAATATGACTCGCTAATAACGTCAGCTCGTAACCAGATAATCTCGCACTAGTAAGGTGTTGTGTCTTCGTTCGGTTCATGAGTGTGTCCACTGCATGAGGAACCATGACCACTAGCATATTGTTCATCACCAAACCAGCAGATTGTCGAATGGAAGCTGCAGCTGCCGCTGTAGCCCTCAAACAACTAGGCAATGCTCTAGCTACCGGATCTAATGTTGATGAGAAATACGCACAAGGGCGTTGTTTATCACCAAACTTCTGTGTCAAGACACTCAACGCGCAACCTTCTCTTTCGTGAACGTAGAGCGTGAATGGCTTACTGTAATCAGGTGTGCCCAATACAGGAGCTGAACACAAAGCTTTTCGTAATTCAGCAAAACTCTCTTGACATTCATCAGACCATGGCACCGGACTCGGAACATTTTTCCCAGTCAGAGCTACCAACGGTTTTGCTAAAAGTGAAAAATTTGGGATCCATTGCCTACAGTAAGAGGTAATACCTAGAAAGGCACGTACTTCCCTCTGTGTGCGTGGAACACTCATTTGCATAATTGCTTTTATTCTTTCTGGGGTCAACTTCCTTCCCTCCTTTGACAAGAGATGACCTAAGTAGGTTACTTCTTGGCAGCAATATTGCATTTTGGAAGGTGACACCTTATGATTCAAATTAGACAAATGATGCAATAGTGAAATTGTAGCTGCCTTGCAAGTTTCCTTGTCATCGGCAGCCACCAAAAGATCATCTACGTATTGTACTAGGGCAGAACCTGGAGGAAGGACAAAAGAATCTAACTGGCTTTTTAAAGCTTGACTGTAAATGGATGGACTTTCACAGTAGCCTTGTGGAGCGCGTTTAAATCTGAAACTGCGACCTCCTAAACAGAAGCCAAAAATATCTCTGCTTTCCTCGGCTATCGGAATGCTGAAAAAGGCATTCTTCAAGTCGATGACTGAGAACCATGTAGCTGTAGCAGGAATCAATGTTAACAAAGCAGTAATGTCTGGCACTACAGGAAACTGCGGAATTACAATCTTATTAACTTCTCTAAGGTCTATGACAAACCTATAAACTGGAGGCTTTGTAGGATCTGTTCGTTTCAAAATCGGCAATACAGGACTATTACAAACATTTCCTCGCGTTTCTTCAACCACACCTTTCTTAATCAAATCTTGCACAATCAATAAGAGTGCACGCTCACCTTCATTCGATATTTTATATTGAGGAATTCTTGGAAATTTCACATTCGCTTTCAAAGTTACTACATACGGTGGAATCTCTAGTAGACCTACATCATTGGGACCAGTCGCCCAAAGAGAATCAGGGAGTGAACGTAGCTCCGGCGGGAGTTTGTCCATTGACAAGTACATCGGAGAGGTGAGTCTTTTACCCAAAGTAAGCTGTACTCCTTCCGGAGAACAGTACAATGTCGCATATAGTCGTTTTAACAAATCTAAACCAAGCAGATTTTCATTACAACCTGTCGTCAAAATTAAGGGTGCTTTCAATTGACACGGTCCAACAGAAATAGACAAAGGACCAGATATCGGGTTGTACACAGGGGCGCCTGAAAAACCTACGGAAACATTTGTTGAGCCAGACAAAGGTGCGCCAGGGAGTTTCGCATGCATGATAGAACTTTTTGCGGCACCAGTATCCAACAGAAACGGTTCGACTACACCTGATGTTGCTACTGCGACATAAGGCCCACTCTGATCCACTGGAACTGATACTACTCCCTCTCTCTGTCTATGGCTGTCCTAGTACCCATTTTGTTGAAATCCCTCTTCAACTTCACAATAATCCTCAACAAGATATTGCTGAGATCTATTCTGTTGAGCTGACTGTACATTTCGCTGATCAAAGTGATTAGAAGGACGATCATTAGTTTGTGGAGGCATAGCACCTCGTCCCCGACCTCTAGAATTCTGTGCAAAACCACCACGACCTCTCTGAGCTGCTGCCGCATTATTTTGCGCTAAAATCTGACAATCATTTTTATAGTGACCCTCTTTCTTACAGTACGCACACTGATTCCACTGATATTGAGGCCTGGTCGAATTATAATCTGTCTTTTGATACGAATTCTGTTGCATATTAGTCTGATTCGTGCGAGGCGGATACGCCTGCTGTAAAAGAACTTTAGTCTTTAAATCTTTCGTTTTCTTCTCTGATTTCTCCTTTTCCTCTTTATCCCTATTTTCATAGTACTGTGCAGTCGCAAGTATTTGCGCTGTCGTAGATACAGCCCACGCACTTTCTGAGTCTTTTAATTTATTGCATAATTCAGGTAACAAATTATGCACAAATTTATCGACAAACAATCTCTGTCCTCCTTCAGTGCTCATATCCTGACCACTATGGTCTACAAAAGTCTCTTCGAACCTCGTGAAGAAGTCGGAGACACTTTCGTCTTTCTTCTGCTTGCATGCGGATAATTTATCCCAATTAACACGCAATGCTGGCATCAGAGTCTTCATTAAATCTATTATTCTGCCAGGAAGATTAGCAATCAAAGGTTCGGGTTTCGCACCACCTATTTGTTGATTATCTGCTGCAGTGATAGCTGCCCAATCACCACCTAAAGCAGCCTGATGATCTTCTCTACGAATTTTAGCCCACACTGGTTGTGGAACTACATTACCAAACAACATATCAATGTCGGCTAAGTTCATTATACAAGCCTCAACTGTCTGTGTCAATTCCTTGTAATATCCGGCTGGATTCTTACGTGGATCTGGCAAGGCCTGTTTCACTGCTAACACTTCTGCTCGCTTCCACGGAATATGTATCCATACTCTTTGGAACTGTGCTGGAGCAGCTGCAATACCCGCATTATCATCACGTTGTACTGCTTCGCGCCAAATTGGAGGAACTTCCCTCATAGGATATTGGCGACTTAGCTTCATTCTACCTTTCTCTAAATCTCTCGGCGAACGAAGAGATGGATCATTCCTAAAACTCAAAATGAGTTCCATCGCTTCCTTTATATTATCGCCCACTATCATTCCAGCAGCAAACTCTTTTTGCACTTTAATTAAATCTTCCAAATCTGATTCGACATCGTCTTCTTCTATTTCCTCACGTAACAACGAGCACATCTCGTCGAAGACGTATCGCTGTGTTGGCTCTCCCCATTGCATAAATGTCTCTAACACATCTTTCGTACTATATCTTCTAACTTTTGTAATCCATCTGAGAGCTGTGGAGTCTAAAACTCCCCGTTCCTCAGTACTTGGAAGCTGACTCCGTCTCTGAACAGAGTCAGGAGTAGGAGTCTTAATCAAGGTTTTATATATAGGAGACAGCATATTAGTAACAGAATCAGTAATTCTTCGACGAACAGAAAGTGGAGTTAGTACACTCGCAGACATAGAGAACGCAGTAGAGGTAGGAATAGATGACGAAACAGTAGGAGTATCGAGGAAAATAGTTTGAGGACCAATAGGTACAGTGGTAGGTATAGGAGCGGGCAGTGCAGGAAGAGGAGGAGCTGTAGGAACACTTACATTCACCACAGGAAGTATAGGAACTTGATTCTGAGGAACAAGAACACCAGGTTGTCCAGCAACCGGCAATTGAACATTCGGGATGAGCGGAGCCGTAGCACCTTGTGCATACGGTGGAGGCGACCGTAACAGATAAGATATCAGAGGATCGTTTTCGGAATCCTCCAGTATCTTAGCCATTTTCGATGGCAAGGCAGGATAGCACTTGTCAATCGCTAAGTTACGCTCTCTAATGGCTACATCTATGGCTTTCTCACACTCGTTAGCCTGCAACTGCTTAGTCGCTTGCTCTAGAGTTAACTCTTCTAGTTCTTTTTGCTCTTTTTTCAACCTTTTCATTTCTCTCTGTTTGGATTCTTTCCGCCAATAACGAAAAGAGTCAAACATTGCCGGCCGGGCTTTCTTCCTAAACAATTTCTCTTCTAAATTGTCGAGAATCTCTTGTTCAAAACTACCATGCAGTGGCCAACTAAGGACACCATCCTTCTTACAATAACGGACCCATATCTCATTATAAGTTATAGGACCCACACCATACTTGCAATATAGGTCATATAGGGGAGTCCCAATCGGAGGAACCAGACAGGAATCCTCTAATTGTGAGTCACTGTTGCAACTAAAACAAGACAACATTTTCCGACTTACCATTCTCAGTCCGGAACACAAAACAAACAAAACACGAAACAAATTGTGCACTTGAACCAAGAACTTAGGCCTACCAAAACGAACTGATGTATCGATACCCAAAACTGAACCAAATAGATTATCGTAACTAGAACAACCAAAGATAATCTTACAAAACCAAACCAAACCAAGAACCGATCAAGGATTTTTAACAATCCTCACAAAAGTAACCAGCTAGCTATCACTAAATACTTAACTGAGGCACTGAAGACGTCACCAAGGAGAAACCCGTCACGTTTCGCCGTACTAAGGACTGCACCACTTCGGGTCCAAGACAGGGCGACGGTCAAGGCAACGGCCCACTGCAGCCGTCCTGAACGGGAACCCTCGTGGAAGAGAACTTCAGGGCCACTTTTGCGATATGCCGGGATCGATGAAGTGGGGCGCCTCCCTCAGGAATCTTCACACGAAGCTTCTCGAACTCTTCAGGCTTTTGGACCGGTACCGAATGACGTCGCCCCACGTTGGGCGCCAATTGGAGTTCTGGACTTTTTGGTTCCGTCCAGAGGTGTCAGGGTACAACACCCGAAGACCCCGGAGTTCCACCTGCCTTGGTGCACAAATGAACAGAAACACGGGCTTCTCGATGGTGGCGTCAAAGACCAAAGGTTTATTACTGCAGGGACACAGAAATCACAGAATCTACACACGGGCAGAATCTAGGAGACTGTTCGATTTGTACAAAGTGGGTTGCTCCTTATATACTAAAAATTGTGCTCTAGGCAAATATTTCACATGTCGGTACATTCCCAAACCTTTGTGTCTCTAAACAATAAATATTTGGCGTTACACAGGAACTGTCGATAATATCTGATACCAAACATCACGAAGAGGGGTTCCCACCAGTCCATCACAATCCCTTGTCAATATTGCATTCAAGACCCGGACCGCCTCATCGTAAAGTTCGTTACCTCCCCCTAATAAAGGCCCAGAAGGAAAGGAGCAGAGCCAGGTGCAGAAGATAGAAAAGCGGGATAAGAGATGTTTGTGGGTTGTAAATGGGCAAGGCTACCGGCTTCGGCCGCCTAATCATGATCAGGTACAATGGACAGGAAAACCAGTTCAGGTGGGCTGGCCTCGGGCAGAGGAGGCAGCCTTTGTCGAGTCATGCAGCTTCAGCGTGATCTGGTTTAAGGTGCACGTGTCATGTAAGAGGTGAATCTCCGGCTAAGGCTACGTGTCCTTAATCAAAGTGAAGTGAATGAAATGATCAGAGGCTATTGCATATGTGAGGGCAAGGAACCACAAAATGGCGGTCATGATCTAAGATGGATGCCGTGGGTATATCAGAAATGTGTCAGTGGAAGGAGTGCTCTTGCTCGTAGCGTAGCGAAAACACTAGGATATACTAAATGGATCATTTGCGGTTCGCTGATACTAATTTTATGTATTTCCGACAAACTTGAAAACACGGGTTCAAGTCGTCACGGAACCGTCACGGAACCTCAGGGTCAGACAGCAGAGGAGGGGCTTAGGAGGAGCCTAGTCAGATTGGGTGGGGTCAGAGAGGAGGGGTATAGGAGGAGCCTGGGCAGAATGGGTGGGGTCAGACAGCAGATGAGGGGCTTAGGAGGAGCCTAGTCAGATTGGATTGGGGTCAAATAGGAGGAGCCTGGGCAGAATGGGTGAGGTCAGAGAGGAGGGGTATAGGAGGAGCCTAGTCAGATTGGATTGGGGTCAAATAGGAGGAGCCTGGGCAGAATGGGTGAGGTCAGAGAGGAGGGGTATAGGAGGAGCCTAGTCAGATTGGGTGGGGTCAAATAGGAGGGGGTATAGGAGGAGCCTGGGCAGAATGGGTGGGGCCAGACAGCAGAGGAGGGGCTTAGGAGGAACCTAGTCAGATTGGGTGGGGTCAAATAGGAGGAGCCTGGGCAGAATGGGTGGGGTCAGACAGCAGAGGAGGGGCTTAGGAGGAGCCTGGGCAGAATGGGTGGAGTCAGAGAGGAGGGGGTATAGGAGGAGCCTGGGCAGAATGGGTGGGGTCAGACAGCAGAGGAGGGGTATAGGAGGAGCCTGGGCAGAATGGGTGGAGTCAGAGAGGAGGGGGTATAGGAGGAGCCTGGGCAGAATGGGTATAGGAGGAGCCTAGTCAGATTGGGTGAGGTCAGAGAGGAGGGGTATAGGAGGAGCCTGGGCAGAATGGGTGGGGTCAGACAGCAGAGGATGGGTTTAGGAGGAGCTTAGTCAGAATGGGTGGGGTCAGACAGCAGAGGATGGGTTTAGGAGGAGCTTAGTCAGAATGGGTGGGGTCAGAGAGCAGAGGAGGGGTTAAGGAGGAGCCTAGTCAGATTGGGTGAGGTCAGAGAGGAGGGGCTGAGGAGGAGCCTGGGCAGAATGGGTGGAGTCAGACAGCAGAGGATTGGTTTAGGAGGAGCTTAGTCAGAATGGGTGGGGTCAGACAGCAGAGGAGGGGCTTAGGAGGAGCCTAGTCAGATTGGGGTCAAATAAGAGGGGTATAGGAGGAGCCTGGGCAGAATGGGTGGGGTCAGAGGGGTATGGGAGGAGCCTGGGCAGAATGGGTGGAGTCAGAGAGGAGGGGCTTAGGCGGAGCCTGGGCAGAATGGGTGGAGTCAGAGAGGAGGGGGTATAGGAGGAGCCTGGGCAGAATGGGTGGGGTCAGAGAGGAGGGGGTATAGGAGGAGCCTGGCAGAGGGGGGTATAGGAGGAGCCTGGCAGAGGGGGGTGTAGGAGGAGCCTAGTCAGATTGGGTGGGGTCAAATAGGAGGAGCCTGGGCAGAGGGGGTGGGGTCAGAGAGGAGGGGTATAGGAGGAGCCTGGGCAGAATGGGTGGGGTCAGACAGCAGAGGAGGGGCTTAGGAGGAGCCTGGGCAGAATGGGTGGGGTCAGAGAGGAGGAGCCTGGGCAGAATGGGTGGGGTCAGACAGCAGAGGAGGGGCTTAGGAGGAGCCTAGTCAGATTGGGTGGGGTCAGAGAGGAGGGGTATAGGAGGAGCCTGGGCAGAATGGGTGGGGTCAGACAGCAGATGAGGGGCTTAGGAGGAGCCTAGTCAGATTGGATTGGGGTCAAATAGGAGGAGCCTGGGCAGAATGGGTGAGGTCAGAGAGGAGGGGTATAGGAGGAGCCTAGTCAGATTGGATTGGGGTCAAATAGGAGGAGCCTGGGCAGAATGGGTGAGGTCAGAGAGGAGGGGTATAGGAGGAGCCTAGTCAGATTGGGTGGGGTCAAATAGGAGGGGGTATAGGAGGAGCCTGGGCAGAATGGGTGGGGCCAGACAGCAGAGGAGGGGCTTAGGAGGAACCTAGTCAGATTGGGTGGGGTCAAATAGGAGGAGCCTGGGCAGAATGGGTGGGGTCAGACAGCAGAGGAGGGGCTTAGGAGGAGCCTGGGCAGAATGGGTGGAGTCAGAGAGGAGGGGGTATAGGAGGAGCCTGGGCAGAATGGGTGGGGTCAGACAGCAGAGGAGGGGTATAGGAGGAGCCTGGGCAGAATGGGTGGAGTCAGAGAGGAGGGGGTATAGGAGGAGCCTGGGCAGAATGGGTATAGGAGGAGCCTAGTCAGATTGGGTGAGGTCAGAGAGGAGGGGTATAGGAGGAGCCTGGGCAGAATGGGTGGGGTCAGACAGCAGAGGATGGGTTTAGGAGGAGCTTAGTCAGAATGGGTGGGGTCAGACAGCAGAGGATGGGTTTAGGAGGAGCTTAGTCAGAATGGGTGGGGTCAGAGAGCAGAGGAGGGGTTAAGGAGGAGCCTAGTCAGATTGGGTGAGGTCAGAGAGGAGGGGCTGAGGAGGAGCCTGGGCAGAATGGGTGGAGTCAGACAGCAGAGGATTGGTTTAGGAGGAGCTTAGTCAGAATGGGTGGGGTCAGACAGCAGAGGAGGGGCTTAGGAGGAGCCTAGTCAGATTGGGGTCAAATAAGAGGGGTATAGGAGGAGCCTGGGCAGAATGGGTGGGGTCAGAGGGGTATGGGAGGAGCCTGGGCAGAATGGGTGGAGTCAGAGAGGAGGGGCTTAGGCGGAGCCTGGGCAGAATGGGTGGAGTCAGAGAGGAGGGGGTATAGGAGGAGCCTGGGCAGAATGGGTGGGGTCAGAGAGGAGGGGGTATAGGAGGAGCCTGGCAGAGGGGGGTATAGGAGGAGCCTGGCAGAGGGGGGTGTAGGAGGAGCCTAGTCAGATTGGGTGGGGTCAAATAGGAGGAGCCTGGGCAGAGGGGGTGGGGTCAGAGAGGAGGGGTATAGGAGGAGCCTGGGCAGAATGGGTGGGGTCAGACAGCAGAGGAGGGGCTTAGGAGGAGCCTGGGCAGAATGGGTGGGGTCAGAGAGGAGGAGCCTAGTCAGATTGGGTGGGGTCAAATAGGAGGAGCCTGGGCAGAATGGGTGGGGTCAGACAGCAGAGGAGGGGCTTAGGAGGAGCCTGGGCAGGATGAGGGGGTATATGGGCAGAATGGGTGGGGTCAGAGAGGAGGGGCCTAGGAGGAGCCTGGGCAGAATGGGTGGAGTCAGAGAGGAGGGGGTATAGGAGGAGCCTGGGCAGAATGGGTATAGGAGGAGCCTAGTCAGATTGGGTGTGGTCAAATAGGAGGAGCCTGGGCAGAATGGGTGGGGTCAGAGAGGAGGAGCCTGGGCAGAATGGGTGGGGTCAGAGGGGTATGGGAGGAGCCTGGGTAGAATGGGTGGAGTCAGAGAGGAGGGGGTATAGGAGGAGCCTGGCAGAGGGGGGTGTAGGAGGAGCCTAGTCAGATTGGGTGGGGTCAAATAGGAGGAGCCTGGGCAGAATGGGTGGGGTCAGAGGGGTATGGGAGGAGCCTGGGTAGAATGGGTGGAGTCAGAGAGGAGGGGGTATAGGAGGAGCCTGGCAGAGGGGGATGTAGGAGGAGCCTAGTCAGATTGGGTGGGGTCAAATAGGAGGAGCCTGGGCAGAGGGGGTGGGGTCAGAGAGGAGGGGTATAGGAGGAGCCTGGGCAGAATGGGTGGGGTCAGACAGCAGAGGAGGGGCTTAGGAGGAGCCTGGGCAGAATGGGTGGGGTCAGAGAGGAGGGGCTTAGGAGGAGCCTAGTCAGATTGGGTGGGGTCAAATAGGAGGAGCCTGGGCAGAGGGGGTGGGGTCAAATAGGAGGAGCCTGGGCAGAATGGGTGGGGTCAGACAGCAGAGGAGGGGCTTAGGAGGAGCCTAGTCAGATTGGGTGGGGTCAAATAGGAGGAGCCTGGGCAGAGGGGGTGGGGTCAGAGAGGAGGGGTATAGGAGGAGCCTGGGCAGAGGGGGTATAGGAGGAGCCTGGGCAGAGGGGGTGGGGTCAGAGAGGAGGGGTATAGGAGGAGCCTGGGCAGAGGGGGTATAGGAGGAGCCTGGGCAGAGGGGGTGGGGTCAGAGAGGAGGGGCTTAGGAGGAGCCTGGGCAGAATGGGTGGAGTCAGAGAGGAGGGGGTATAGGAGGAGCCTGGGCAGAATGGGTATAGGAGGAGCCTAGTCAGATTGGGTGTGGTCAAATAGGAGGAGCCTGGGCACAATGGGAGGGGTCAGAGGGGTATGGGAGGAGCCTGGGTAGAATGGGTGGAGTCAGAGAGGAGGGGGTATAGGAGGAGCCTAGTCAGAGGGGGTGGGGTCAGAGAGGAGGGGCTTAGGAGGAGCCTAGTCAGATTGGGTGGGGTCAAATAGGAGGAGCCTGGGCAGAATGGGTGGAGTCAGAGAGGTGGGGCTTAGGAGGAGCCTGGGCAGAATGGGTGGGGTCAGAGAGGAGGGGCTTAGGCGGAGCCTGGGCAGAATGGGTGGGGGTCAGACAGCAGAGGAGGGGCTTAGGAGGAGCCTGGGCAGAGGGGGTATAGGAGGAGCCTAGTCAGATTGGGTGGGGTCAAATAGGAGGAGCCTGGGCAGAATGGGTGGGGTCAGACAGCAGAGGAGGGGCTTAGGAGGAGCCAAGTCAGATTGGGTGGGGTCAAATAGGAGGGGTATAGGAGGAGCCTGGGCAGAATGGGTGGGGTCAGAGGGGTATGGGAGGAGCCTGGGCAGAATGGGTGGAGTCAGAGAGGAGGGGGTATAGGAGGAGCCTGGGCAGAATGGGTGGGGTCAGACAGCAGAGGAGGGGCTTAGGAGGAGCCTGGGCAGAATGGGTGGGGTCAGACAGCAGAGGAGGGGCTTAGGAGGAGCCTCGGCAGAATGGGTGGGGTCAGAGAGGAGATGCTTAGGCAGAGCCTGGGCAGAATGGGTGGGGTCAGACAGCAGAGGAGGGGCTTAGGAGGAGCCTAGTCAGATTGGGTGGGGTCAAATAGGAGGAGCCTAGTCAGAATGGGTGGAGTCAGAGAGGAGGGGGTATAGGAGGAGCCTAGTCAGATTGGGTGGGGTCAGAGAGGAGGGGTATAGGAGGAGCCTGGGCAGAATGGGTGGGGTCAGACAGCAGATGAGGGGCTTAGGAGGAGCCTAGTCAGATTGGATTGGGGTCAAATAGGAGGAGCCTGGGCAGAATGGGTGAGGTCAGAGAGGAGGGGTATAGGAGGAGCCTAGTCAGATTGGGTGGGGTCAAATAGGAGGGGGTATAGGAGGAGCCTGGGCAGAATGGGTGGGGCCAGACAGCAGATGAGGGGCTTAGGAGGAACCTAGTCAGATTGGGTGGGGTCAAATAGGAGGAGCCTGGGCAGAATGGGTGGGGTCAGACAGCAGAGGAGGGGCTTAGGAGGAGCCTGGGCAGAATGGGTGGAGTCAGAGAGGAGGGGGTATAGGAGGAGCCTGGGCAGAATGGGTGGGGTCAGACAGCAGAGGAGGGGTATAGGAGGAGCCTGGGCAGAATGGGTGGAGTCAGAGAGGAGGGGGTATAGGAGGAGCCTGGGCAGAATGGGTATAGGAGGAGCCTAGTCAGATTGGGTGAGGTCAGAGAGGAGGGGTATAGGAGGAGCCTGGGCAGAGGGGCTTAGGAGGAGCCTGGGCAGAATGGGTGGGGTCAGACAGCAGAGGATGGGTTTAGGAGGAGCTTAGTCAGAATGGGTGGGGTCAGACAGCAGAGGATGGGTTTAGGAGGAGCTTAGTCAGAATGGGTGGGGTCAGAGAGCAGAGGAGGGGTTAAGGAGGAGCCTAGTCAGATTGGGTGAGGTCAGAGAGGAGGGGCTGAGGAGGAGCCTGGGCAGAATGGGTGGAGTCAGACAGCAGAGGATTGGTTTAGGAGGAGCTTAGTCAGAATGGGTGGGGTCAGACAGCAGAGGAGGGGCTTAGGAGGAGCCTAGTCAGATTGGGGTCAAATAAGAGGGGTATAGGAGGAGCCTGGGCAGAATGGGTGGGGTCAGAGGGGTATGGGAGGAGCCTGGGCAGAATGGGTGGAGTCAGAGAGGAGGGGCTTAGGCGGAGCCTGGGCAGAATGGGTGGAGTCAGAGAGGAGGGGGTATAGGAGGAGCCTGGGCAGAATGGGTGGGGTCAGAGAGGAGGGGGTATAGGAGGAGCCTGGCAGAGGGGGGTATAGGAGGAGCCTGGCAGAGGGGGGTGTAGGAGGAGCCTAGTCAGATTGGGTGGGGTCAAATAGGAGGAGCCTGGGCAGAGGGGGTGGGGTCAGAGAGGAGGGGTATAGGAGGAGCCTGGGCAGAATGGGTGGGGTCAGACAGCAGAGGAGGGGCTTAGGAGGAGCCTGGGCAGAATGGGTGGGGTCAGAGAGGAGGAGCCTAGTCAGATTGGGTGGGGTCAAATAGGAGGAGCCTGGGCAGAATGGGTGGGGTCAGAGAGGAGGAGCCTAGTCAGATTGGGTGGGGTCAAATAGGAGGAGCCTGGGCAGAATGGGTGGGGTCAGACAGCAGAGGAGGGGCTTAGGAGGAGCCTGGGCAGGATGAGGGGGTATATGGGCAGAATGGGTGGGGTCAGAGAGGAGGGGCCTAGGAGGAGCCTGGGCAGAATGGGTGGAGTCAGAGAGGAGGGGGTATAGGAGGAGCCTGGGCAGAATGGGTATAGGAGGAGCCTAGTCAGATTGGGTGTGGTCAAATAGGAGGAGCCTGGGCAGAATGGGTGGGGTCAGAGAGGAGGGGCCTAGGAGGAGCCTGGGCAGAATGGGTGGAGTCAGAGAGGAGGGGGTATAGGAGGAGCCTGGGCAGAATGGGTATAGGAGGAGCCTAGTCAGATTGGGTGTGGTCAAATAGGAGGAGCCTGGGCAGAATGGGTGGGGTCAGAGAGGAGGAGCCTGGGCAGAATGGGTGGGGTCAGAGGGGTATGGGAGGAGCCTGGGTAGAATGGGTGGAGTCAGAGAGGAGGGGGTATAGGAGGAGCCTGGCAGAGGGGGGTGTAGGAGGAGCCTAGTCAGATTGGGTGGGGTCAAATAGGAGGAGCCTGGGCAGAATGGGTGGGGTCAGAGGGGTATGGGAGGAGCCTGGGTAGAATGGGTGGAGTCAGAGAGGAGGGGGTATAGGAGGAGCCTGGCAGAGGGGGATGTAGGAGGAGCCTAGTCAGATTGGGTGGGGTCAAATAGGAGGAGCCTGGGCAGAGGGGGTGGGGTCAGAGAGGAGGGGTATAGGAGGAGCCTGGGCAGAATGGGTGGGGTCAGACAGCAGAGGAGGGGCTTAGGAGGAGCCTGGGCAGAATGGGTGGGGTCAGAGAGGAGGGGCTTAGGAGGAGCCTAGTCAGATTGGGTGGGGTCAAATAGGAGGAGCCTGGGCAGAGGGGGTGGGGTCAAATAGGAGGAGCCTGGGCAGAATGGGTGGGGTCAGACAGCAGAGGAGGGGCTTAGGAGGAGCCTAGTCAGATTGGGTGGGGTCAAATAGGAGGAGCCTGGGCAGAGGGGGTGGGGTCAGAGAGGAGGGGTATAGGAGGAGCCTGGGCAGTGGGGGTATAGGAGGAGCCTGGGCAGAGGGGGTGGGGTCAGAGAGGAGGGGTATAGGAGGAGCCTGGGCAGAGGGGGTATAGGAGGAGCCTGGGCAGAGGGGGTGGGGTCAGAGAGGAGGGGCTTAGGAGGAGCCTGGGCAGAATGGGTGGAGTCAGAGAGGAGGGGGTATAGGAGGAGCCTGGGCAGAATGGGTATAGGAGGAGCCTAGTCAGATTGGGTGTGGTCAAATAGGAGGAGCCTGGGCACAATGGGAGGGGTCAGAGGGGTATGGGAGGAGCCTGGGTAGAATGGGTGGAGTCAGAGAGGAGGGGGTATAGGAGGAGCCTAGTCAGAGGGGGTGGGGTCAGAGAGGAGGGGCTTAGGAGGAGCCTAGTCAGATTGGGTGGGGTCAAATAGGAGGAGCCTGGGCAGAATGGGTGGAGTCAGAGAGGTGGGGCTTAGGAGGAGCCTGGGCAGAATGGGTGGGGTCAGAGAGGAGGGGCTTAGGCGGAGCCTGGGCAGAATGGGTGGGGGTCAGACAGCAGAGGAGGGGCTTAGGAGGAGCCTGGGCAGAGGGGGTATAGGAGGAGCCTAGTCAGATTGGGTGGGGTCAAATAGGAGGAGCCTGGGCAGAATGGGTGGGGTCAGACAGCAGAGGAGGGGCTTAGGAGGAGCCAAGTCAGATTGGGTGGGGTCAAATAGGAGGGGTATAGGAGGAGCCTGGGCAGAATGGGTGGGGTCAGAGGGGTATGGGAGGAGCCTGGGCAGAATGGGTGGAGTCAGAGAGGAGGGGGTATAGGAGGAGCCTGGGCAGAATGGGTGGGGTCAGACAGCAGAGGAGGGGCTTAGGAGGAGCCTGGGCAGAATGGGTGGGGTCAGAGAGGAGATGCTTAGGCAGAGCCTGGGCAGAATGGGTGGGGTCAGACAGCAGAGGAGGGGCTTAGGAGGAGCCTAGTCAGATTGGGTGGGGTCAAATAGGAGGAGCCTAGTCAGAATGGGTGGAGTCAGAGAGGAGGGGGTATAGGAGGAGCCTAGTCAGATTGGGTGGGGTCAGAGAGGAGGGGTATAGGAGGAGCCTGGGCAGAATGGGTGGGGTCAGACAGCAGATGAGGGGCTTAGGAGGAGCCTAGTCAGATTGGATTGGGGTCAAATAGGAGGAGCCTGGGCAGAATGGGTGAGGTCAGAGAGGAGGGGTATAGGAGGAGCCTAGTCAGATTGGGTGGGGTCAAATAGGAGGGGGTATAGGAGGAGCCTGGGCAGAATGGGTGGGGCCAGACAGCAGATGAGGGGCTTAGGAGGAACCTAGTCAGATTGGGTGGGGTCAAATAGGAGGAGCCTGGGCAGAATGGGTGGGGTCAGACAGCAGAGGAGGGGCTTAGGAGGAGCCTGGGCAGAATGGGTGGAGTCAGAGAGGAGGGGGTATAGGAGGAGCCTGGGCAGAATGGGTGGGGTCAGACAGCAGAGGAGGGGTATAGGAGGAGCCTGGGCAGAATGGGTGGAGTCAGAGAGGAGGGGGTATAGGAGGAGCCTGGGCAGAATGGGTATAGGAGGAGCCTAGTCAGATTGGGTGAGGTCAGAGAGGAGGGGTATAGGAGGAGCCTGGGCAGAGGGGCTTAGGAGGAGCCTGGGCAGAATGGGTGGGGTCAGACAGCAGAGGATGGGTTTAGGAGGAGCTTAGTCAGAATGGGTGGGGTCAGACAGCAGAGGATGGGTTTAGGAGGAGCTTAGTCAGAATGGGTGGGGTCAGAGAGCAGAGGAGGGGTTAAGGAGGAGCCTAGTCAGATTGGGTGAGGTCAGAGAGGAGGGGCTGAGGAGGAGCCTGGGCAGAATGGGTGGAGTCAGACAGCAGAGGATTGGTTTAGGAGGAGCTTAGTCAGAATGGGTGGGGTCAGACAGCAGAGGAGGGGCTTAGGAGGAGCCTAGTCAGATTGGGGTCAAATAAGAGGGGTATAGGAGGAGCCTGGGCAGAATGGGTGGGGTCAGAGGGGTATGGGAGGAGCCTGGGCAGAATGGGTGGAGTCAGAGAGGAGGGGCTTAGGCGGAGCCTGGGCAGAATGGGTGGAGTCAGAGAGGAGGGGGTATAGGAGGAGCCTGGGCAGAATGGGTGGGGTCAGAGAGGAGGGGGTATAGGAGGAGCCTGGCAGAGGGGGGTATAGGAGGAGCCTGGCAGAGGGGGGTGTAGGAGGAGCCTAGTCAGATTGGGTGGGGTCAAATAGGAGGAGCCTGGGCAGAGGGGGTGGGGTCAGAGAGGAGGGGTATAGGAGGAGCCTGGGCAGAATGGGTGGGGTCAGACAGCAGAGGAGGGGCTTAGGAGGAGCCTGGGCAGAATGGGTGGGGTCAGAGAGGAGGAGCCTAGTCAGATTGGGTGGGGTCAAATAGGAGGAGCCTGGGCAGAATGGGTGGGGTCAGAGAGGAGGAGCCTAGTCAGATTGGGTGGGGTCAAATAGGAGGAGCCTGGGCAGAATGGGTGGGGTCAGACAGCAGAGGAGGGGCTTAGGAGGAGCCTGGGCAGGATGAGGGGGTATATGGGCAGAATGGGTGGGGTCAGAGAGGAGGGGCCTAGGAGGAGCCTGGGCAGAATGGGTGGAGTCAGAGAGGAGGGGGTATAGGAGGAGCCTGGGCAGAATGGGTATAGGAGGAGCCTAGTCAGATTGGGTGTGGTCAAATAGGAGGAGCCTGGGCAGAATGGGTGGGGTCAGAGAGGAGGAGCCTGGGCAGAATGGGTGGGGTCAGAGGGGTATGGGAGGAGCCTGGGTAGAATGGGTGGAGTCAGAGAGGAGGGGGTATAGGAGGAGCCTGGCAGAGGGGGGTGTAGGAGGAGCCTAGTCAGATTGGGTGGGGTCAAATAGGAGGAGCCTGGGCAGAATGGGTGGGGTCAGAGGGGTATGGGAGGAGCCTGGGTAGAATGGGTGGAGTCAGAGAGGAGGGGGTATAGGAGGAGCCTGGCAGAGGGGGATGTAGGAGGAGCCTAGTCAGATTGGGTGGGGTCAAATAGGAGGAGCCTGGGCAGAGGGGGTGGGGTCAGAGAGGAGGGGTATAGGAGGAGCCTGGGCAGAATGGGTGGGGTCAGACAGCAGAGGAGGGGCTTAGGAGGAGCCTGGGCAGAATGGGTGGGGTCAGAGAGGAGGAGCCTAGTCAGATTGGGTGGGGTCAAATAGGAGGAGCCTGGGCAGAATGGGTGGGGTCAGACAGCAGAGGAGGGGCTTAGGAGGAGACTGGGCAGGATGAGGGGGTATATGGGCAGAATGGGTGGGGTCAGAGAGGAGGGGCCTAGGAGGAGCCTGGGCAGAATGGGTGGAGTCAGAGAGGAGCGGGTATAGGAGGAGCCTGGGCAGAATGGGTATAGGAGGAGCCTAGTCAGATTGGGTGTGGTCAAATAGGAGGAGCCTGGGCAGAATGGGTGGGGTCAGAGAGGAGGAGCCTGGGCAGAATGGGTGGGGTCAGAGGGGTATGGGAGGAGCCTGGGTAGAATGGGTGGAGTCAGAGAGGAGGGGGTATAGGAGGAGCCTGGCAGAGGGGGGTGTAGGAGGAGCCTAGTCAGATTGGGTGGGGTCAAATAGGAGGAGCCTGGGCAGAATGGGTGGGGTCAGAGGGGTATGGGAGGAGCCTGGGTAGAATGGGTGGAGTCAGAGAGGAGGGGGTATAGGAGGAGCCTGGCAGAGGGGGATGTAGGAGGAGCCTAGTCAGATTGGGTGGGGTCAAATAGGAGGAGCCTGGGCAGAGGGGGTGGGGTCAGAGAGGAGGGGTATAGGAGGAGCCTGGGCAGAATGGGTGGGGTCAGACAGCAGAGGAGGGGCTTAGGAGGAGCCTGGGCAGAATGGGTGGGGTCAGAGAGGAGGGGCTTAGGAGGAGCCTAGTCAGATTGGGTGGGGTCAAATAGGAGGAGCCTGGGCAGAGGGGGTGGGGTCAAATAGGAGGAGCCTGGGCAGAATGGGTGGGGTCAGACAGCAGAGGAGGGGCTTAGGAGGAGCCTAGTCAGATTGGGTGGGGTCAAATAGGAGGAGCCTGGGCAGAGGGGGTGGGGTCAGAGAGGAGGGGTATAGGAGGAGCCTGGGCAGAGGGGGTATAGGAGGAGCCTGGGCAGAGGGGGTGGGGTCAGAGAGGAGGGGTATAGGAGGAGCCTGGGCAGAGGGGGTATAGGAGGAGCCTGGGCAGAGGGGGTGGGGTCAGAGAGGAGGGTTTAGGAGGAGCCTGGGCAGAATGGGTGGAGTCAGAGAGGAGGGGGTATAGGAGGAGCCTGGGCAGAATGGGTATAGGAGGAGCCTAGTCAGATTGGGTGTGGTCAAATAGGAGGAGCCTGGGCACAATGGGAGGGGTCAGAGGGGTATGGGAGGAGCCTGGGTAGAATGGGTGGAGTCAGAGAGGAGGGGGTATAGGAGGAGCCTAGTCAGAGGGGGTGGGGTCAGAGAGGAGGGGCTTAGGAGGAGCCTAGTCAGATTGGGTGGGGTCAAATAGGAGGAGCCTGGGCAGAATGGGTGGAGTCAGAGAGGTGGGGCTTAGGAGGAGCCTGGGCAGAATGGGTGGGGTCAGAGAGGAGGGGCTTAGGCGGAGCCTGGGCAGAATGGGTGGGGGTCAGACAGCAGAGGAGGGGCTTAGGAGGAGCCTGGGCAGAGGGGGTATAGGAGGAGCCTAGTCAGATTGGGTGGGGTCAAATAGGAGGAGCCTGGGCAGAATGGGTGGGGTCAGACAGCAGAGGAGGGGCTTAGGAGGAGCCAAGTCAGATTGGGTGGGGTCAAATAGGAGGGGTATAGGAGGAGCCTGGGCAGAATGGGTGGGGTCAGAGGGGTATGGGAGGAGCCTGGGCAGAATGGGTGGAGTCAGAGAGGAGGGGGTATAGGAGGAGCCTGGGCAGAATGGGTGGGGTCAGACAGCAGAGGAGGGGCTTAGGAGGAGCCTGGGCAGAATGGGTGGGGTCAGACAGCAGAGGAGGGGCTTAGGAGGAGCCTGGGCAGAATGGGTGGGGTCAGAGAGGAGATGCTTAGGCAGAGCCTGGGCAGTATGGGTGGGGGCAGACAGCAGAGGAGGGGCTTAGGAGGAGCCTAGTCAGATTGGGTGGGGTCAAATAGGAGGAACCTAGTCAGAATGGGTGGAGTCAGAGAGGAGGGGGTATAGGAGGAGCCTAGTCAGATTGGGTGGGGTCAGAGAGGAGGGGCTTAGGAGGAGCCTAGGGGCTTAGGAGGAGCCTAGTCAGATTGGGTGGGGTCAGAGAGGAGGGGTATAGGAGGAGCCTGGGCAGAATGGGTGGGGTCAGACAGCAGATGAGGGGCTTAGGAGGAGCCTGGGCAGAATTGGTGGGGTCAGAGAGGAGGGGCTTAGGAGGAGCCTGGGCAGAATGGGTGGGGTCAGACAGCAGAGGAGGGGCTTAGGAGGAGCCTAGTCAGATTGGGTGGGGTCAAATAGGAGGAGCCTGGGCAGAATGGGTGAGGTCAGAGAGGAGGGGTATAGGAGGAGCCTAGTCAGATTGGGTGGGGTCAAATAGGAGGGGGTATAGGAGGAGCCTGGGCAGAATGGGTGGGGCCAGACAGCAGAGGAGGGGCTTAGGAGGAACCTAGTCAGATTGGGTGGGGTCAAATAGGAGGAGCCTGGGCAGAATGGGTGAGGTCAGAGAGGAGGGGTATAGGAGGAGCCTAGTCAGATTGGGTGGGGTCAAATAGGAAGGGGTATAGGAGGAGCCTGGGCAGAATGGGTGGGGCCAGACAGCAGAGGAGGGGCTTAGGAGGAACCTAGTCAGATTGGGTGGGGTCAAATAGGAGGAGCCTGGGCAGAATGGGTGGGGTCAGACAGCAGAGGAGGGGCTTAGGAGGAGCCTGGGCAGAATGGGTGGGGTCAGAGAGGAGATGCTTAGGCGGAGCCTGGGCAGAATGGGTGGGGTCAGACAGCGGAGGAGGGGCTTAGGAGGAGCCTAGTCAGATTGGGTGGGGTCAAATAGGAGGAGCCTAGTCAGAATGGGTGGAGTCAGAGAGGAGGGGGTATAGGAGGAGCCTAGTCAGATTGGGTGGGGTCAGAGAGGTGGGGTATAGGAGGAGCCTGGGCAGAATGGGTGGGGTCAGAGAGGAGGAGCCTGGGCAGAATGGGTGGGGTCAGACAGCAGAGGAGGGGCTTAGGAGGAGCCTAGTCAGATTGGGTGGGGTCAGAGAGGTGGGGTATAGGAGGAGCCTGGGCAGAATGGGTGGGGTCAGACAGCAGAGGAGGGGCTTAGGAGGAGCCTGGGCAGAATGGGTGGGGTCAGAGAGGAGGGGCTTAGGCGGAGCCTGGGCAGAATGGGTGGGGTCAGACAGCAGAGGAGGGGCTTAGGAGGAGCCTAGTCAGATTGGGTGGGGTCAAATAGGAGGAGCCTGGGCAGAATGGGTGGGGTCAGACAGCAGAGGAGGGGCTTAGGAGGAGCCTGGGCAGAATGGGTGGGGTCAGAGAGGAGGGGCTTAGGCGGAGCCTGGGCAGAATGGGTGGGGTCAGACAGCAGATGAGGGGCTTAGGAGGAGCCTAGTCAGATTGGATTGGGGTCAAATAGGAGGAGCCTGGGCAGAATGGGTGAGGTCAGAGAGGAGGGGTATAGGAGGAGCCTAGTCAGATTGGGTGGGGTCAAATAGGAGGGGGTATAGGAGGAGCCTGGGCAGAATGGGTGGGGCCAGACAGCAGAGGAGGGGCTTAGGAGGAACCTAGTCAGATTGGGTGGGGTCAAATAGGAAGAGCCTGGGCAGAATGGGAGGAGTCAGAGAGGAGGGGGTATAGGAGGAGCCTGGCAGAGGGGGGTGTAGGAGGAGCCTAGTCAGATTGGGTGGGGTCAAATAGGAGGAGCCTGGGCAGAATGGGTGGGGTCAGAGGGGTATGGGAGGAGCCTGGGCAGAATGGGTGGAGTCAGGGAGGGGGTATAGGAGGAGCCTGGGCAGAATGGGTGGGGTCAGACAGCAGAGGAGGGTCTTAGGAGGAGCCTAGTCAGATTGGGTGGGGTCAGAGAGGTGGGGTATAGGAGGAGCCTGGGCAGAATGGGTGGGGTCAGAGAGGAGGAGCCTGGGCAGAATGGGTGGGGTCAGACAGCAGAGGAGGGGCTTAGGAGGAGCCTAGTCAGATTGGGTGGGGTCAGAGAGGTGGGGTATAGGAGGAGCCTGGGCAGAATGGGTGGGGTCAGACAGCAGAGGAGGGGCTTAGGAGGAGCCTGGGCAGAATGGGTGGGGTCAGAGAGGAGGGGCTTAGGCGGAGCCTGGGCAGAATGGGTGGGGTCAGACAGCAGAGGAGGGGCTTAGGAGGAGCCTAGTCAGATTGGGTGGGGTCAAATAGGAGGAGCCTGGGCAGAATGGGTGGGGTCAGACAGCAGAGGAGGGGCTTAGGAGGAGCCTGGGCAGAATGGGTGGGGTCAGAGAGGAGGGGTATAGGAGGAGCCTAGTCAGATTGGGTGGGGTCAAATAGGAGGGGGTATAGGAGGAGCCTGGGCAGAATGGGTGGGGCCAGACAGCAGAGGAGGGGCTTAGGAGGAACCTAGTCAGATTGGGTGGGGTCAAATAGGAGGAGCCTGGGCAGAATGGGTGGGGTCAGACAGCAGAGGAGGGGTTTAGGAGGAGCCTGGGCAGAATGGGTGGGGTCAGAGAGGAGATGCTTAGGCGGAGCCTGGGCAGAATGGGTGGGGTCAGACAGCAGAGGAGGGGCTTAGGAGGAGCCTAGTCAGATTGGGTGGGGTCAAATAGGAGGAGCCTGGGCAGAATGGGTGAGGTCAGAGAGGAGGGGTATAGGAGGAGCCTAGTCAGATTGGGTGGGGTCAAATAGGAGGGGGTATAGGAGGAGCCTGGGCAGAATGGGTGGGGCCAGACAGCAGAGGAGGGGCTTAGGAGGAACCTAGTCAGATTGGGTGGGGTCAAATAGGAGGAGCCTGGGCAGAATGGGTGGGGTCAGACAGCAGAGGAGGGGTTTAGGAGGAGCCTGGGCAGAATGGGTGGGGTCAGAGAGGAGATGCTTAGGCGGAGCCTGGGCAGAATGGGTGGGGTCAGACAGCAGAGGAGGGGCTTAGGAGGAGCCTAGTCAGATTGGGTGGGGTCAAATAGGAGGAGCCTAGTCAGAATGGGTGGAGTCAGAGAGGAGGGGGTATAGGAGGAGCCTAGTCAGATTGGGTGGGGTCAGAGAGGAGGGGTATAGGAGGAGCCTGGGCAGAATGGGTGGGGTCAGACAGCAGATGAGGGGCTTAGGAGGAGCCTAGTCAGATTGGATTGGGGTCAAATAGGAGGAGCCTGGGCAGAATGGGTGAGGTCAGAGAGGAGGGGTATAGGAGGAGCCTAGTCAGATTGGGTGGGGTCAAATAGGAGGGGGTATAGGAGGAGCCTGGGCAGAATGGGTGGGGCCAGACAGCAGAGGAGGGGCTTAGGAGGAACCTAGTCAGATTGGGTGGGGTCAAATAGGAGGAGCCTGGGCAGAATGGGTGGGGTCAGACAGCAGAGGAGGGGCTTAGGAGGAGCCTGGGCAGAATGGGTGGGGTCAGAGAGGAGATGCTTAGGCGGAGCCTGGGCAGAATGGGTGGGGTCAGACAGCAGAGGAGGGGCTTAGGAGGAGCCTAGTCAGATTGGGTGGGGTCAAATAGGAGGAGCCTAGTCAGAATGGGTGGAGTCAGAGAGGAGGGGGTATAGGAGGAGCCTAGTCAGATTGGGTGGGGTCAGAGAGGAGGGGTATAGGAGGAGCCTGGGCAGAATGGGTGGGGTCAGAGGGGTATGGGAGGAGCCTGGGTAGAATGGGTGGAGTCAGAGAGGAGGGGGTATAGGAGGAGCCTGGGCAGAATGGGTGGGGTCAGACAGCAGAGGAGGGTCTTAGGAGGAGCCTAGTCAGATTGGGTGGGGTCAGAGAGGTGGGGTATAGGAGGAGCCTGGGCAGAATGGGTGGGGTCAGAGAGGAGGAGCCTGGGCAGAATGGGTGGGGTCAGACAGCAGAGGAGGGGCTTAGGAGGAGCCTAGTCAGATTGGGTGGGGTCAGAGAGGTGGGGTATAGGAGGAGCCTGGGCAGAATGGGTGGGGTCAGACAGCAGAGGAGGGGCTTAGGAGGAGCCTAGTCAGATTGGGTGGGGTCAAATAGGAGGAGCCTGGGCAGAATGGGTGGAGTCAGAGAGGAGGGGGTATAGGAGGAGCCTAGTCAGATTGGGTGGGGTCAGAGAGGAGGGGTATAGGAGGAGCCTGGGCAGAATGGGTGGGGTCAGACAGCAGATGAGGGGCTTAGGAGGAGCCTAGTCAGATTGGATTGGGGTCAAATAGGAGGAGCCTGGGCAGAATGGGTGAGGTCAGAGAGGAGGGGTATAGGAGGAGCCTAGTCAGATTGGGTGGGGTCAAATAGGAGGGGGTATAGGAGGAGCCTGGGCAGAATGGGTGGGGCCAGACAGCAGAGGAGGGGCTTAGGAGGAACCTAGTCAGATTGGGTGGGGTCAAATAGGAGGAGCCTGGGCAGAATGGGTGGGGTCAGACAGCAGAGGAGGGGCTTAGGAGGAGCCTGGGCAGAATGGGTGGAGTCAGAGAGGAGGGGGTATAGGAGGAGCCTGGGCAGAATGGGTGGGGTCAGACAGCAGAGGAGGGGTATAGGAGGAGCCTGGGCAGAATGGGTGGAGTCAGAGAGGAGGGGGTATAGGAGGAGCCTGGGCAGAATGGGTATAGGAGGAGCCTAGTCAGATTGGGTGAGGTCAGAGAGGAGGGGTATAGGAGGAGCCTGGGCAGAGGGGCTTAGGAGGAGCCTGGGCAGAATGGGTGGGGTCAGACAGCAGAGGATGGGTTTAGGAGGAGCTTAGTCAGAATGGGTGGGGTCAGACAGCAGAGGATGGGTTTAGGAGGAGCTTAGTCAGAATGGGTGGGGTCAGAGAGCAGAGGAGGGGTTAAGGAGGAGCCTAGTCAGATTGGGTGAGGTCAGAGAGGAGGGGCTGAGGAGGAGCCTGGGCAGAATGGGTGGAGTCAGACAGCAGAGGATTGGTTTAGGAGGAGCTTAGTCAGAATGGGTGGGGTCAGACAGCAGAGGAGGGGCTTAGGAGGAGCCTAGTCAGATTGGGTGGGGTCAAATAGGAGGAGCCTGGGCAGAATGGGTGGAGTCAGAGAGGAGGGGGTATAGGAGGAGCCTAGTCAGATTGGGTGGGGTCAGAGAGGAGGGGTATAGGAGGAGCCTGGGCAGAATGGGTGGGGTCAGACAGCAGATGAGGGGCTTAGGAGGAGCCTAGTCAGATTGGATTGGGGTCAAATAGGAGGAGCCTGGGCAGAATGGGTGAGGTCAGAGAGGAGGGGTATAGGAGGAGCCTAGTCAGATTGGGTGGGGTCAAATAGGAGGGGGTATAGGAGGAGCCTGGGCAGAATGGGTGGGGCCAGACAGCAGAGGAGGGGCTTAGGAGGAACCTAGTCAGATTGGGTGGGGTCAAATAGGAGGAGCCTGGGCAGAATGGGTGGGGTCAGACAGCAGAGGAGGGGCTTAGGAGGAGCCTGGGCAGAATGGGTGGAGTCAGAGAGGAGGGGGTATAGGAGGAGCCTGGGCAGAATGGGTGGGGTCAGACAGCAGAGGAGGGGTATAGGAGGAGCCTGGGCAGAATGGGTGGAGTCAGAGAGGAGGGGGTATAGGAGGAGCCTGGGCAGAATGGGTATAGGAGGAGCCTAGTCAGATTGGGTGAGGTCAGAGAGGAGGGGTATAGGAGGAGCCTGGGCAGAGGGGCTTAGGAGGAGCCTGGGCAGAATGGGTGGGGTCAGACAGCAGAGGATGGGTTTAGGAGGAGCTTAGTCAGAATGGGTGGGGTCAGACAGCAGAGGATGGGTTTAGGAGGAGCTTAGTCAGAATGGGTGGGGTCAGAGAGCAGAGGAGGGGTTAAGGAGGAGCCTAGTCAGATTGGGTGAGGTCAGAGAGGAGGGGCTGAGGAGGAGCCTGGGCAGAATGGGTGGAGTCAGACAGCAGAGGATTGGTTTAGGAGGAGCTTAGTCAGAATGGGTGGGGTCAGACAGCAGAGGAGGGGCTTAGGAGGAGCCTAGTCAGATTGGGGTCAAATAAGAGGGGTATAGGAGGAGCCTGGGCAGAATGGGTGGGGTCAGAGGGGTATGGGAGGAGCCTGGGCAGAATGGGTGGAGTCAGAGAGGAGGGGCTTAGGCGGAGCCTGGGCAGAATGGGTGGAGTCAGAGAGGAGGGGGTATAGGAGGAGCCTGGGCAGAATGGGTGGGGTCAGAGAGGAGGGGGTATAGGAGGAGCCTGGCAGAGGGGGGTATAGGAGGAGCCTGGCAGAGGGGGGTGTAGGAGGAGCCTAGTCAGATTGGGTGGGGTCAAATAGGAGGAGCCTGGGCAGAGGGGGTGGGGTCAGAGAGGAGGGGTATAGGAGGAGCCTGGGCAGAATGGGTGGGGTCAGACAGCAGAGGAGGGGCTTAGGAGGAGCCTGGGCAGAATGGGTGGGGTCAGAGAGGAGGAGCCTAGTCAGATTGGGTGGGGTCAAATAGGAGGAGCCTGGGCAGAATGGGTGGGGTCAGACAGCAGAGGAGGGGCTTAGGAGGAGCCTGGGCAGGATGAGGGGGTATATGGGCAGAATGGGTGGGGTCAGAGAGGAGGGGCCTAGGAGGAGCCTGGGCAGAATGGGTGGAGTCAGAGAGGAGGGGGTATAGGAGGAGCCTGGGCAGAATGGGTATAGGAGGAGCCTAGTCAGATTGGGTGTGGTCAAATAGGAGGAGCCTGGGCAGAATGGGTGGGGTCAGAGAGGAGGAGCCTGGGAAGAATGGGTGGGGTCAGAGGGGTATGGGAGGAGCCTGGGTAGAATGGGTGGAGTCAGAGAGGAGGGGGTATAGGAGGAGCCTGGCAGAGGGGGGTGTAGGAGGAGCCTAGTCAGATTGGGTGGGGTCAAATAGGAGGAGCCTGGGCAGAATGGGTGGGGTCAGAGGGGTATGGGAGGAGCCTGGGTAGAATGGGTGGAGTCAGAGAGGAGGGGGTATAGGAGGAGCCTGGCAGAGGGGGATGTAGGAGGAGCCTAGTCAGATTGGGTGGGGTCAAATAGGAGGAGCCTGGGCAGAGGGGGTGGGGTCAGAGAGGAGGGGTATAGGAGGAGCCTGGGCAGAATGGGTGGGGTCAGACAGCAGAGGAGGGGCTTAGGAGGAGCCTGGGCAGAATGGGTGGGGTCAGAGAGGAGGGGCTTAGGAGGAGCCTAGTCAGATTGGGTGGGGTCAAATAGGAGGAGCCTGGGCAGAATGGGTGGGGTCAGACAGCAGAGGAGGGGCTTAGGAGGAGCCTAGTCAGATTGGGTGGGGTCAAATAGGAGGAGCCTGGGCAGAGGGGGTGGGGTCAGAGAGGAGGGGTATAGGAGGAGCCTGGGCAGGGGGGGTATAGGAGGAGCCTGGGCAGAGGGGGTGGGGTCAAATAGGAGGAGCCTGGGCAGAATGGGTGGGGTCAGACAGCAGAGGAGGGGCTTAGGAGGAGCCTAGTCAGATTGGGTGGGGTCAAATAGGAGGAGCCTGGGCAGAGGGGGTGGGGTCAGAGAGGAGGGGTATAGGAGGAGCCTGGGCAGAGGGGGTATAGGAGGAGCCTGGGCAGAGGGGGTGGGGTCAGAGAGGAGGGGTATAGGAGGAGCCTGGGCAGAGGGGGTATAGGAGGAGCCTGGGCAGAGGGGGTGGGGTCAGAGAGGAGGGGCTTAGGAGGAGCCTGGGCAGAATGGGTGGAGTCAGAGAGGAGGGGGTATAGGAGGAGCCTGGGCAGAATGGGTATAGGAGGAGCCTAGTCAGATTGGGTGTGGTCAAATAGGAGGAGCCTGGGCACAATGGGAGGGGTCAGAGGGGTATGGGAGGAGCCTGGGTAGAATGGGTGGAGTCAGAGAGGAGGGGGTATAGGAGGAGCCTAGTCAGAGGGGGTGGGGTCAGAGAGGAGGGGCCTAGGAGGAGCCTAGTCAGATTGGGTGGGGTCAAATAGGAGGAGCCTGGGCAGAATGGGTGGAGTCAGAGAGGTGGGGCTTAGGAGGAGCCTGGGCAGAATGGGTGGGGTCAGAGAGGAGGGGCTTAGGCGGAGCCTGGGCAGAATGGGTGGGGGTCAGACAGCAGAGGAGGGGCTTAGGAGGAGCCTGGGCAGAGGGGGTATAGGAGGAGCCTAGTCAGATTGGGTGGGGTCAAATAGGAGGAGCCTGGGCAGAATGGGTGGGGTCAGACAGCAGAGGAGGGGCTTAGGAGGAGCCAAGTCAGATTGGGTGGGGTCAAATAGGAGGGGTATAGGAGGAGCCTGGGCAGAATGGGTGGGGTCAGAGGGGTATGGGAGGAGCCTGGGCAGAATGGGTGGAGTCAGAGAGGAGGGGGTATAGGAGGAGCCTGGGCAGAATGGGTGGGGTCAGACAGCAGAGGAGGGGCTTAGAAGGAGCCTGGGCAGAATGGGTGGGGTCAGACAGCAGAGGAGGGGCTTAGGAGGAGCCTGGGCAGAATGGGTGGGGTCAGAGAGGAGATGCTTAGGCAGAGCCTGGGCAGTATGGGTGGGGGCAGACAGCAGAGGAGGGGCTTAGGAGGAGCCTAGTCAGATTGGGTGGGGTCAAATAGGAGGAACCTAGTCAGAATGGGTGGAGTCAGAGAGGAGGGGGTATAGGAGGAGCCTAGTCAGATTGGGTGGGGTCAGAGAGGAGGGGCTTAGGAGGAGCCTAGGGGCTTAGGAGGAGCCTAGTCAGATTGGGTGGGGTCAGAGAGGAGGGGTATAGGAGGAGCCTGGGCAGAATGGGTGGGGTCAGACAGCAGATGAGGGGCTTAGGAGGAGCCTGGGCAGAATTGGTGGGGTCAGAGAGGAGGGGCTTAGGAGGAGCCTGGGCAGAATGGGTGGGGTCAGACAGCAGAGGAGGGGCTTAGGAGGAGCCTAGTCAGATTGGGTGGGGTCAAATAGGAGGAGCCTGGGCAGAATGGGTGAGGTCAGAGAGGAGGGGTATAGGAGGAGCCTAGTCAGATTGGGTGGGGTCAAATAGGAGGGGGTATAGGAGGAGCCTGGGCAGAATGGGTGGGGCCAGACAGCAGAGGAGGGGCTTAGGAGGAACCTAGTCAGATTGGGTGGGGTCAAATAGGAGGAGCCTGGGCAGAATGGGTGAGGTCAGAGAGGAGGGGTATAGGAGGAGCCTAGTCAGATTGGGTGGGGTCAAATAGGAAGGGGTATAGGAGGAGCCTGGGCAGAATGGGTGGGGCCAGACAGCAGAGGAGGGGCTTAGGAGGAACCTAGTCAGATTGGGTGGGGTCAAATAGGAGGAGCCTGGGCAGAATGGGTGGGGTCAGACAGCAGAGGAGGGGCTTAGGAGGAGCCTGGGCAGAATGGGTGGGGTCAGAGAGGAGATGCTTAGGCGGAGCCTGGGCAGAATGGGTGGGGTCAGACAGCAGAGGAGGGGCTTAGGAGGAGCCTAGTCAGATTGGGTGGGGTCAAATAGGAGGAGCCTAGTCAGAATGGGTGGAGTCAGAGAGGAGGGGGTATAGGAGGAGCCTAGTCAGATTGGGTGGGGTCAGAGAGGAGGGGTATAGGAGGAGCCTGGGCAGAATGGGTGGGGTCAGACAGCAGATGAGGGGCTTAGGAGGAGCCTAGTCAGATTGGATTGGGGTCAAATAGGAGGAGCCTGGGCAGAATGGGTGAGGTCAGAGAGGAGGGGTATAGGAGGAGCCTAGTCAGATTGGGTGGGGTCAAATAGGAGGGGGTATAGGAGGAGCCTGGGCAGAATGGGTGGGGCCAGACAGCAGAGGAGGGGCTTAGGAGGAACCTAGTCAGATTGGGTGGGGTCAAATAGGAGGAGCCTGTGCAGAATGGGTGGGGTCAGAGAGGAGGGGCTTAGGAGGAGCCTAGTCAGATTGGGTGGGGTCAAATAGGAGGAGCCTGGGCAGAATGGGTGGGGTCAGACAGCAGAGGAGGGGCTTAGGAGGAGCCTAGTCAGATTGGGTGGGGTCAAATAGGAGGAGCCTGGGCAGAATGGGTGTGGTCAGACAGCAGAGGAGGGGTATAGGAGGAGCCTGGGCAGAGGGGGTGGGGTCAGAGAGGAGGGGTATAGGAGGAGCCTCGGCAGAGGGGGTATAGGAGGAGCCTGGGCAGAGGGGGTGGGGTCAGAGAGGAGGGGTATAGGAGGAGCCTGGGCAGAGGGGGTATAGGAGGAGCCTAATCAGATTGGGTGGGGTCCAATAGGAGGAGCCTGGGCAGAATGGGTGGGGTCAGACAGCAGAGGAGGGGCTTAGGAGGAGCCTAGTCAGATTGGGTGGGGTCAAATAGGAGGAGCCTGGGCAGAATGGGTGGGGTCAGACAGCAGAGGAGGGGTATAGGAGGAGCCTGGGCAGAGGGGGTGGGGTCAGAGAGGAGGGGTATAGGAGGAGCCTGGGCAGAGGGGGTGGGGTCAGAGAGGAGGGGTATAGGAGGAGCCTGGGCAGAGGGGGTATAGGAGGAGCCTAATCAGATTGGGTGGGGTCCAATAGGAGGAGCCTGGGCAGAATGGGTGGGGTCAGACAGCAGAGGAGGGGCTTAGGAGGAGCCTAGTCAGATTGGGTGGGGTCAAATAGGAGGAGCCTGGGCAGAATGGGTGGGGTCAGACAGCAGAGGAGGGGTATAGGAGGAGCCTGGGCAGAGGGGGTGGGGTCAGAGAGGAGGGGTATAGGAGGAGCCTGGGCAGAGGGGGTGGGGTCAGAGAGGAGGGGGTATAGGAGGAGCCTGGGCAGAATGGGTGGGGTCAGACAGCAGAGGAGGGGCTTAGGAGGAGCCTAGTCAGATTGGGTGGGGTCAGAGAGGTGGGGTATAGGAGGAGCCTGGGGAGAATGGGTGCGGTCAGACAGCAGAGGAGGGGCTTAGGAGGAGCCTGGGCAGAATGGGTGGGATCAGACAGCAGAGGATGGGTTTAGGAGGAGCTTAGTCAGAATGGGTGGGGTCAGAATGCAGAGGAGGGGTTAAGGAGGAGCCTAGTCAGATTGGGTGGGGTCAGAGAGGAGGGGGTATAGGAGGAGCCTAGTCAGATTGGGTGAGGTCAGACAGCAGAGGAGGGGCTTAGGAGGAGCCTAGTCAGATTGGGGTCAAATAAGAGGGGTATAGGAGGAGCCTGGGCAGAATGGGTGGGGTCAGAGGGGTATGGGAGGAGCCTGGGCAGAATGGGTGGAGTCAGAGAGGAGGGGGTATAGGAGGAGCCTAGTCAGATTGGGTGGGGTCAGAGAGCAGAGGAGGGGTTAAGGAGGAGCCTAGTCAGATTGGGTGTGGTCAAATAGGAGGAGCCTGGGCAGAATGGGTGGGGTCTGAGGGCCTAGGAAGGGGTCATAGATGGAGGAGGATCCTGACTTATGGTGGGGAACTGCAAAAACTTTTTTAATGCACCCCCCTATACTTTCTGATTTCTGTTTGGAGGGGGCAGCCGGGGAGCAGTATTAAAAGGTGCTTAGGCGCAACGTGAAGAGCGATGAGGTGCACAGAATGGCATGCCTTCCAGGTACTTTTTGGGGGGGCTACCATTATTTTTTATTGCTCTGATCCTCCCTCATGGGGTGTACCCCAAATGGTTAGGGGCAACGGGGGAGGGGGGGTGGCAAAAAGCTGTTTGACAGTTTCTGTTACCAACAGGGGTCACCATACGATTCTGCTGCAGTTATGGTATTGAAAGGTACAACAAGGAGCATGTGAATGTATTTTTGCAGGTGGGGTGCCCCAAAATGTTACTGCCAGCAGCAGCAGCCCCCCTCCTCCCCACCCAGCAGATTGGTATAGGTACCTTTAGGACATTTCTGTTGAAAAAAGAGGCTATAGCGAATCGTGCTATGAAATCCTAGAGCACTAACATTTGCTAAATAAAGGTGGCATCGGAGCATACGAATGAGGCAGAGAGAGGCTACTGTTGCCAATTGGTTTGGTGGGTCATAGTGAATAACCTCGGCATGCAAATAGGCAGTGTGAGGATTGGCAGTGTCTGTAGAGAATTTTGGCATGCTCTTCAGCTTATTTTTTCCTCCTTACGTTGGCTATGAACTACAGAGGAAAGGCCCGGCCTTACTGTTGGACAAAACATGTATTTATGATTTTAAGAAGTGTAGTCTGACTGTACTGAGAGGGGCTGTACAGTACGGTAAATGCCTGTATACCCCTGCAATGTGCATCCAACTGTCACTTGAGATTCAATAGCGAACGAAGCAGCTGGGTTACTGACTGAATGTAAATGGAAGGCACATAGCAAGGGTGTTTGTGGTCACTCAAATGATTGAAACCTGGTTGATGCACTACCAAAGCTGGGGTTCCAGGAGGGAACATTTGAGGGGCATTGAGATGGTGGTGCCCAGAGGTCAAAATATGTTTCAGAGACAGAGAGGTACTGCGGTCCTGGTCCCACATTGGGGGTAGTCAAAAGTCCGGCTAAAGATTTCTGTCCAACTGTTACCACGTTTTATGCAGCCTGGCTCCCTCTGTAACGATTCCCCAGTGTCTTTCGATCCTACAGATGACTGTAGCAAACTTCCCAAATTTTTTCTTGGCCTCATACCCCCAAAGGAGTGCCTGACATTTGCCAGCCTAACGATACTCACATTCTGGGAAAAACCTCACTAACCATGCATATTTATGCACCACACATGGCAAATCCTTGCAATTGCAGAACATCATATCGCACTTGTCATCTTTGAGGTGCTGTAAGTATTTGGATTTGAGGGAAATATTCATCCTTGCTTGCTCTCCCACCTGAAGTCTATGGTGCTGCTGTTCCTTTCTCACATGTCCCTACAAAGAGACAAGTGACACACAGACTCAATCACTCAGCAAACATATATGCTTTGACGCTTTCATCTTGCTGTTTACCTTCCAAATGTTCCCCCTTCACCACAAATACAGGCCAGCCATTCCTCATCCCCTCAGTCATCGTAGTCATTCACTCCTTAGGCCCTGCAAGACAAAAATGACCAAGAATCATGTCAGCAAGAAGGAGAAAAGCCTCAGTGTGCTCTTTTGTTCATACTGCTGCCCCCTAGTAACACTTCATGGCCACTGCAGCTTAAGAATGGGACTGAGAAGAGGGCTCTCCTATGCAAATAATGTCCTCCCATGCATACTTTCTTCTGAGACGGTCGGCGGCTTGTGCCGTGATACTGCCTCCAACATATGGTCTTCAACCAAATTTTAAAAAAGCCCACCTGCCTTAGACGAAGGATTTTGCCACTCGAAGGAAGCACATGGGGACATCACCATCATTTAGCAGGGTCCTAAATTGCCTGCTGTCCGCCTGTATACAGAACAAGGACGTTCGTGGCCGTTCGTGAGCGTTCTTCAAAGGAAGGAGGTGGGTGAATAAATCCAAGATGCCAGGGCAGGCCCAGCCCAGCCCAGTGCAGCCCAGCCCGGCACAGCGCACTGCTGTGGAGGTCCACTCCTTCACATCCTGCAGCAGGCATGATGCAGATCTACTAGAGCAAAGGCTTGACTCTGCTCTTGTCTGTCTCTTAAAGGAAAAATCTTTCCAACTTCTTATTGCACCTAATAAATGGACTCTAGCTAGCCTCAAACTCGACCCATCATTTCATTAGCCAGAGCTCATACTTGACCTTTATTTCTATCCAAGCTCACTGGCACCAAACCCCTGATTTGAGCGAGTGGCTCACACTAAAATGAAAAATCACCATCAACCAACCTATTTTACAATAAGTGTAGCACCATCCTCGCATTCTTGTGCTCAGTTATAACCCCCAATACCACAATTGCACTCTGCAATTCACCAAACTTAAAGGACAAAGAATGACGACATTGATTAAGGAAGATAAGGCCTTGTTCCTAGCACCTACTTGAGAAATAGGGCGGTTGGTAGAAGGTCATGAGAGAAAACATATGAAATGTTGGGAGACACCTGCCAAAAAAACACTAGCAAAAAAAAAATCACTGTTTGAAAATTTCCCACCTTAGGACACTTCTACAGCACTGGCAGGATTCAAACCCTGGCCTGTGAGGGCTGTCCCCCCAAAGGTACAAGCCTTACCTTTGAGCTATCTCCTTGGTGGTCTAGAGGATTGCAGTAGTAACTATAAGCAACATACAGGCCTTGGTGTCCTTCCCTGTGGCTTCCATTGCACATTAAATGGATGACCATGACATAAGGACAATTTGATAGGCTACTTACATGGAAACCAGAAAAACACTTAGCAAAAAAAAAAAAAGAAAATCACTGTTTAAAAATTTCCCACCTTGGGATACTTCTACAGCACTGGCAGGATTCGAACCCTGGCCTGTGAGGGCTGTCCCCACCAAAGGTACAAGCCTTACCTTTGAGCTATAGCTCCTTGGTGGTCTGGAGGATTGCAGTAGTAACTATAAGCAACATACAGGCCTTGGTGTCCTTTCCTGTGGCTTCCATTGCACATTAAATGGATGACCATGACATACGGACAATTTGATAGGCTACTTACATGGAAACCAGAAAAACACTTAGCAAAAAAAAATAAAAGAAAATCACTGTTTGAAAATTTCCCACCTTGGGATACTTCTACAGCACTGGCAGGATTCGAACCCTGGCCTGTGAGGGCTGTCCCCACCAAAGGTACAAGCCTTACCTTTGAGCTATAGCTCCTTGGTGGTCTAGAGGATTGCAGAAGTAACTATAAGCAACATACAGGCCTTGGTGTCCTTTCCTGTGGCTTCCATTGCACATTAAAAGGATGACCATGACATAAGGACAATTTGATAGGCTACTTACATGGAAACCAGTGTGGTCCAGTGGGTAAGTTCCTGCCTTCCATCCAGGCAACCAGGGTTCAAATCCCGGGTTCGGCACCAGGTAAGTAAATTGGTAAGTAAAATGTGTCTGTGTGTTGTGTAAGAGTGGAATCATGCCTAGCGAAAGAGGGATTGCAGATTGGTCGGGGTCAGACAGCAGAGGAGGGGCTTAGGAGGAGCCTAGTCAGATTGGGTGGGGTCAGAGAGGTGGGGTATAGGAGGAGCCTGGGCAGAATGGGTGGGGTCAGACAGCAGAGGAGGGGCTTAGGAGGAGCCTGGGCAGAATGGGTGGGGTCAGACAGCAGAGGAGGGGCTTAGGAGGAACCTAGTCAGATTGGGTGGGGTCAAATAGGAGGAGCCTGGGCAGAGGGGGTGGGGTCAGAGAGGAGGGGTATAGGAGGAGCCTGGGCAGAATGGGTGGGGTCAGACAGCAGAGGAGGAGCCTGGGCACAATGGGTGATGTCAGACAGCAGAGGAGGGGCTTAGGAGGAGCCTGGGCAGGATGAGGGGGTATATGGGCAGAATGGGTGGGGTCAGAGAGGAGGGGCCTAGGAGGAGCCTGGGCAGAATGGGTGGAGTCAGAGAGGAGGGGGTATAGGAGGAGCCTGGGCAGAATGGGTATAGGAGGAGCCTAGTCAGATTGGGTGTGGTCAAATAGGAGGAGCCTGGGCAGAATGGGTGGGGTCAGAGAGGAGGGGGTATAGGAGGAGCCTGGGCAGAGGGGGGTGTAGGAGGAGCCTAGTCAGATTGGGTGGGGTCAAATAGGAGGAGCTTGGGCAGAATGGGTGGGGTCAGAGGGGTATGGGAGGAGCCTGGGTAGAATGGGTGGAGTCAGAGAGGAGGGGGTATAGGAGGAGCCTGGCAGAGGGGGGTGTAGGAGGAGCCTGGGCAGAATGGGTGGGGTCAGACAGCAGAGGAGGGGCTTAGGAGGAGCCTAGTCAGATTGGGTGGGGTCAAATAGGAGGAGCCTGGGCAGAATGGGTGGGGTCAGGCAGCAGAGGAGGGGTATAGGAGGAGCCTGGCGGAGGGGTATAGGAGGAGCCTGGCAGAGGGGGGTGTAGGAGGAGCCTAGTCAGATTGGGTGGGGTCAAATAGGAGGAGCCTGGGCAGAATGGGTGGGGTCAGAGGGGTATGGGAGGAGCCTGGGTAGAATGGGTGGAGTCAGAGAGGAGGGGGTATAGGAGGAGCCTGGCAGAGGGGGGTGTAGGAGGAGCCTGGGCAGAGGGGGGTGTAGGAGGAGCCTAGTCAGATTGGGTGGGGTCAAATAGGAGGAGCCTGGGCAGAATGGGTGGGGTCAGAGGGGTATGGGAGGAGCCTGGGTAGAATGGGTGGAGTCAGAGAGGAGGGGGTATAGGAGGAGCCTGGCAGAGGGGGGTGTAGGAGGAGCCTAGTCAGATTGGGTGGGGTCAAATAGGAGGAGCCTGGGCAGAGGGGGTGGGGTCAGAGAGGAGGGGTATAGGAGGAGCCTGGGCAGAATGGGTGGGGTCAGACAGCAGAGGAGGGGCTTAGAAGGAGCCTGGGCAGAATGGGTGGGGTCAGAGAGGAGGGGCTTAGGAGGAGCCTAGTCAGATTGGGTGGGGTCAAATAGGAGGAGCCTGGGCAGAATGGGTGGGGTCAGACAGCAGAGGAGGGGCTTAGGAGGAGCCTAGTCAGATTGGGTGGGGTCAAAATAGGAGGAGCCTGGGCAGAGGGGGTATAGGAGGAGCCTGGGCAGAGGGGGTGGGGTCAGAGAGGAGGGGGTATAGGAGGAGCCTGGGCAGAATGGGTATAGGAGGAGCCTAGTCAGATTGGGTGTGGTCAAATAGGAGGAGCCTGGGCAGAATGGGTGGGGTCAGAGGGGTATGGGAGGAGCCTGGGTAGAATGGGTGGAGTCAGAGAGGAGGGGGTATAGGAGGAGCCTGGCAGAGGGGGGTGTAGGAGGAGCCTAGTCAGATTGGGTGGGGTCAAATAGGAGGAGCCTGGGCAGAATGGGTGGAGTCAGAGAGGAGGGGCTTAGGCGGAGCCTGGGCAGAATGGGTGGGGGTCAGACAGCAGAGGAGGGGCTTAGGAGGAGCCTGGGCAGAGGGGGTATAGGAGGAGCCTAGTCAGATTGGGTGGGGTCAAATAGGAGGAGCCTGGGCAGAATGGGTGGGGTCAGACAGCAGAGGAGGGGCTTAGGAGGAGCCAAGTCAGATTGGGTGGGGTCAAATAGGAGGGGTATAGGAGGAGCCTGGGCAGAATGGGTGGGGTCAGAGGGGTATGGGAGGAGCCTGGGCAGAATGGGTGGAGTCAGAGAGGAGGGGGTATAGGAGGAGCCTGGGCAGAATGGGTGGGGTCAGACAGCAGAGGAGATGCTTAGGCAGAGCCTGGGCAGTATGGGTGGGGGCAGACAGCAGAGGAGGGGCTTAGGAGGAGCCTAGTCAGATTGGGTGGGGTCAAATAGGAGGAACCTAGTCAGAATGGGTGGAGTCAGAGAGGAGGGGGTATAGGAGGAGCCTAGTCAGATTGGGTGGGGTCAGAGAGGAGGGGTATAGGAGGAGCCTGGCCAGAATGGGTGGGGTCAGACAGCAGATGAGGGGCTTAGGAGGAGCCTGGGCAGAATTGGTGGGGTCAGAGAGGAGGGGCTTAGGAGGAGCCTGGGCAGAATGGGTGGGGTCAGACAGCAGAGGAGGGGCTTAGGAGGAGCCTAGTCAGATTGGGTGGGGTCAAATAGGAGGAGCCTGGGCAGAATGGGTGAGGTCAGAGAGGAGGGGTATAGGAGGAGCCTAGTCAGATTGGGTGGGGTCAAATAGGAGGGGGTATAGGAGGAGCCTGGGCAGAATGGGTGGGGCCAGACAGCAGAGGAGGGGCTTAGGAGGAACCTAGTCAGATTGGGTGGGGTCAAATAGGAGGAGCCTGGGCAGAATGGGTGAGGTCAGAGAGGAGGGGTATAGGAGGAGCCTAGTCAGATTGGGTGGGGTCAAATAGGAGGGGGTATAGGAGGAGCCTGGGCAGAATGGGTGGGGCCAGACAGCAGAGGAGGGGCTTAGGAGGAACCTAGTCAGATTGGGTGGGGTCAAATAGGAGGAGCCTGGGCAGAATGGGTGGGGTCAGAGAGGAGCTACTTAGGAGGAGCCTGGGCAGAATGGGTGGAGTCAGAGAGGAGGGGGTATAGGAGGAGCCTAGTCAGATTGGGTGGGGTCAAATAGGAGGAGCCTGGGCAGAATGGGTGGGGTCAGAGGGGTATGGGAGGAGGCAGAATGGGTGGGGTCAGACAGCAGAGGAGGGGCTTAGGAGGAGCCTAGTCAGATTGGGTGGGGTCAAATAGGAGGAGCCTGGGCAGAATGGGTGAGGTCAGAGAGGAGGGGTATAGGAGGAGCCTAGTCAGATTGGGTGGGGTCAAATAGGAGGGGGTATAGGAGGAGCCTGGGCAGAATGGGTGGGGCCAGACAGCAGAGGAGGGGCTTAGGAGGAACCTAGTCAGATTGGGTGGGGTCAAATAGGAGGAGCCTGGGCAGAATGGGTGAGGTCAGAGAGGAGGGGTATAGGAGGAGCCTAGTCAGATTGGGTGGGGTCAAATAGGAGGGGGTATAGGAGGAGCCTGGGCAGAATGGGTGGGGCCAGACAGCAGAGGAGGGGCTTAGGAGGAACCTAGTCAGATTGGGTGGGGTCAAATAGGAGGAGCCTGGGCAGAATGGGTGGGGTCAGAGAGGAGCTACTTAGGAGGAGCCTGGGCAGAATGGGTGGAGTCAGAGAGGAGGGGGTATAGGAGGAGCCTAGTCAGATTGGGTGGGGTCAAATAGGAGGAGCCTGGGCAGAATGGGTGGGGTCAGAGGGGTATGGGAGGAGCCTGGGTAGAATGGGTGGAGTCAGAGAGGAGGGGGTATAGGAGGAGCCTGGCAGAGGGGGGTGTAGGAGGAGCCTAGTCAGATTAGGTGGGGTTAAATAGGAGGAGCCTGGGTAGAGGGGGTGGGGTCAGAGAGGAGGGGTATAGGAGGAGCCTGGGCAGAATGGGTGGGGTCAGACAGCAGAGGAGGGGCTTAGGAGGAGCCTGGGCAGAATGGGTGGGGTCAGAGAGGAGGAGCCTAGTCAGATTGGGTGGGGTCAAATAGGAGGAGCCTGGGCAGAATGGGTGGGGTCAGACAGCAGAGGAGGGGCTTAGGAGGAGCCTAGTCAGATTGGGTGGGGTCAGAGAGGTGGGGTATAGGAGGAGCCTGGGGAGAATGGGTGGGGTCAGACAGCAGAGAAGGGGCTTAGGAGGAGCCTTGTCAGATTGGGTGGGGTCAAATAGGAGGAGCCTGGGCAGAGGGGGGTATAGGAGGAGCCTAGTCAGATTGGGTGGGGTCAGAGAGCAGAGGAGGGGCTTAGGAGGAGCCTAGGGGCTTAGGAGGAGCCTAGTCAGATTGGGTGGGGTCAAATAGGAGGAGCCTGGGCAGAATGGGTGGGGTCAGACAGCAGATGAGGGGCTTAGGAGGAGCCTAGTCAGATTGGATTGGGGTCAAATAGGAGGAGCCTGGGCAGAATGGGTGAGGTCAGAGAGGAGGGGTATAGGAGGAGCCTAGTCAGATTGGGTGGGGTCAAATAGGAGGGGGTATAGGAGGAGCCTGGGCAGAATGGGTGGGGCCAGACAGCAGAGGAGGGGCTTAGGAGGAACCTAGTCAGATTGGGTGGGGTCAAATAGGAGGAGCCTGGGCAGAATGGGTGGGGTCAGACAGCAGAGGAGGGGCTTAGGAGGAGCCTGGGCAGAATGGGTGGGGTCAGAGAGGAGATGCTTAGGCGGAGCCTGGGCAGAATGGGTGGGGTCAGACAGCAGAGGAGGGGCTTAGGAGGAGCCTAGTCAGATTGGGTGGGGTCAAATAGGAGGAGCCTAGTCAGATTGGGTGGAGTCAGAGAGGAGGGGGTATAGGAGGAGCCTAGTCAGATTGGGTGGGGTCAGAGAGGAGGGGTATAGGAGGAGCCTGGGCAGAATGGGTGGGGTCAGAGGGGTATGGGAGGAGCCTGGGTAGAATGGGTGGAGTCAGAGAGGAGGGGGTATAGGAGGAGCCTAGTCAGATTGGGTGGGGTCAGAGAGGAGGGGGTATAGGAGGAGCCTGGGCAGAATGGGTGGGGTCAGACAGCAGAGGAGGGTCTTAGGAGGAGCCTAGTCAGATTGGGTGGGGTCAGAGAGGTGGGGTATAGGAGGAGCCTGGGCAGAATGGGTGGGGTCAGAGAGGAGGAGCCTGGGCAGAATGGGTGGGGTCAGACAGCAGAGGAGGGGCTTAGGAGGAGCCTAGTCAGATTGGGTGGGGTCAGAGAGGTGGGGTATAGGAGGAGCCTGGGCAGAATGGGTGGGGTCAGACAGCAGAGGAGGGGCTTAGGAGGAGCCTAGTCAGATTGGGTGGGGTCAGAGAGGAGGGGTATAGGAGGAGCCTGGGCAGAATGGGTGGGGTCAGACAGCAGATGAGGGGCTTAGGAGGAGCCTAGTCAGATTGGATTGGGGTCAAATAGGAGGAGCCTGGGCAGAATGGGTGAGGTCAGAGAGGAGGGGTATAGGAGGAGCCTAGTCAGATTGGATTGGGGTCAAATAGGAGGAGCCTGGGCAGAATGGGTGAGGTCAGAGAGGAGGGGTATAGGAGGAGCCTAGTCAGATTGGGTGGGGTCAAATAGGAGGGGGTATAGGAGGAGCCTGGGCAGAATGGGTGGGGCCAGACAGCAGAGGAGGGGCTTAGGAGGAACCTAGTCAGATTGGGTGGGGTCAAATAGGAGGAGCCTGGGCAGAATGGGTGGGGTCAGACAGCAGAGGAGGGGCTTAGGAGGAGCCTGGGCAGAATGGGTGGAGTCAGAGAGGAGGGGGTATAGGAGGAGCCTGGGCAGAATGGGTGGGGTCAGACAGCAGAGGAGGGGTATAGGAGGAGCCTGGGCAGAATGGGTGGAGTCAGAGAGGAGGGGGGTATAGGAGGAGCCTGGGCAGAATGGGTATAGGAGGAGCCTAGTCAGATTGGGTGAGGTCAGAGAGGAGGGGTATAGGAGGAGCCTGGGCAGAATGGGTGGGGTCAGACAGCAGAGGATGGGTTTAGGAGGAGCTTAGTTAGAATGGGTGGGGTCAGACAGCAGAGGATGGGTTTAGGAGGAGCTTAGTCAGAATGGGTGGGGTCAGAGAGCAGAGGAGGGGTTAAGGAGGAGCCTAGTCAGATTGGGTGAGGTCAGAGAGGAGGGGCTGAGGAGGAGCCTGGGCAGAATGGGTGGAGTCAGACAGCAGAGGATTGGTTTAGGAGGAGCTTAGTCAGAATGGGTGGGGTCAGACAGCAGAGGAGGGGCTTAGGAGGAGCCTAGTCAGATTGGGGTCAAATAAGAGGGGTATAGGAGGAGCCTGGGCAGAATGGGTGGGGTCAGAGGGGTATGGGAGGAGCCTGGGCAGAATGGGTGGAGTCAGAGAGGAGGGGGTATAGGAGGAGCCTGGGCAGAATGGGTGGGGTCAGAGAGGAGGGGGTATAGGAGGAGCCTGGCAGAGGGGGGTATAGGAGGAGCCTGGCAGAGGGGGGTGTAGGAGGAGCCTAGTCAGATTGGGTGGGGTCAAATAGGAGGAGCCTGGGCAGAGGGGGTGGGGTCAGACAGCAGAGGAGGGGCTTAGGAGGAGCCTGGGCAGAATGGGTGGGGTCAGAGAGGAGGAGCCTAGTCAGATTGGGTGGGGTCAAATAGGAGGAGCCTGGGCAGAATGGGTGGGGTCAGAGAGGAGGAGCCTAGTCAGATTGGGTGGGGTCAAATAGGAGGAGCCTGGGCAGAATGGGTGGGGTCAGACAGCAGAGGAGGGGCTTAGGAGGAGCCTGGGCAGGATGAGGGGGTATATGGGCAGAATGGGTGGGGTCAGAGAGGAGGGGCCTAGGAGGAGCCTGGGCAGAATGGGTGGAGTCAGAGAGGAGGGGGTATAGGAGGAGCCTGGGCAGAATGGGTATAGGAGGAGCCTAGTCAGATTGGGTGTGGTCAAATAGGAGGAGCCTGGGCAGAATGGGTGGGGTCAGAGAGGAGGGGGTATAGGAGGAGCCTGGGCAGAGGGGGGTGTAGGAGGAGCCTAGTCAGATTGGGTGGGGTCAAATAGGAGGAGCCTGGGCAGAATGGGTGGGGTCAGAGAGGAGGAGCCTGGGCAGAATGGGTGGGGTCAGAGAGGAGGAGCCTGGGCAGAATGGGTGGGGTCAGAGGGGTATGGGAGGAGCCTGGGTAGAATGGGTGGAGTCAGAGAGGAGGGGGTATAGGAGGAGCCTGGCAGAGGGGGATGTAGGAGGAGCCTAGTCAGATTGGGTGGGGTCAAATAGGAGGAGCCTGGGCAGAATGGGTGGGGTCAGAGGGGTATGGGAGGAGCCTGGGTAGAATGGGTGGAGTCAGAGAGGAGGGGGTATAGGAGGAGCCTGGCAGAGGGGGATGTAGGAGGAGCCTAGTCAGATTGGGTGGGGTCAAATAGGAGGAGCCTGGGCAGAGGGGGTGGGGTCAGAGAGGAGGGGTATAGGAGGAGCCTGGGCAGAATGGGTGGGGTCAGACAGCAGAGGAGGGGCTTAGGAGGAGCCTGGGCAGAATGGGTGGGGTCAGAGAGGAGGGGCTTAGGAGGAGCCTAGTCAGATTGGGTGGGGTCAAATAGGAGGAGCCTGGGCAGAGGGGGTGGGGTCAAATAGGAGGAGCCTGGGCAGAATGGATGGGGTCAGACAGCAGAGGAGGGGCTTAGGAGGAGCCTAGTCAGATTGGGTGGGGTCAAATAGGAGGAGCCTGGGCAGAGGGGGTGGGGTCAGAGAGGAGGGGTATAGGAGGAGCCTGGGCAGAGGGGGTATAGGAGGAGCCTGGGCAGAGGGGGTGGGGTCAGAGAGGAGGGGTATAGGAGGAGCCTGGGCAGAGGGGGTATAGGAGGAGCCTGGGCAGAGGGGGTGGGGTCAGAGAGGAGGGGCTTAGGAGGAGCCTGGGCAGAATGGGTGGAGTCAGAGAGGAGGGGGTATAGGAGGAGCCTGGGCAGAATGGGTATAGGAGGAGCCTAGTCAGATTGGGTGTGGTCAAATAGGAGGAGCCTGGGCACAATGGGAGGGGTCAGAGGGGTATGGGAGGAGCCTGGGTAGAATGGGTGGAGTCAGAGAGGAGGGGGTATAGGAGGAGCCTAGTCAGAGGGGGTGGGGTCAGAGAGGAGGGGCTTAGGAGGAGCCTAGTCAGATTGGGTGGGGTCAAATAGGAGGAGCCTGGGCAGAATGGGTGGAGTCAGAGAGGTGGGGCTTAGGAGGAGCCTGGGCAGAATGGGTGGGGTCAGAGAGGAGGGGCTTAGGCGGAGCCTGGGCAGAATGGGTGGGGGTCAGACAGCAGAGGAGGGGCTTAGGAGGAGCCTGGGCAGAGGGGGTATAGGAGGAGCCTAGTCAGATTGGGTGGGGTCAAATAGGAGGAGCCTGGGCAGAATGGGTGGGGTCAGACAGCAGAGGAGGGGCTTAGGAGGAGCCAAGTCAGATTGGGTGGGGTCAAATAGGAGGGGTATAGGAGGAGCCTGGGCAGAATGGGTGGGGTCAGAGGGGTATGGGAGGAGCCTGGGCAGAATGGGTGGAGTCAGAGAGGAGGGGGTATAGGAGGAGCCTGGGCAGAATGGGTGGGGTCAGACAGCAGAGGAGGGGCTTAGGAGGAGCCTGGGCAGAATGGGTGGGGTCAGACAGCAGAGGAGGGGCTTAGGAGGAGCCTGGGCAGAATGGGTGGGGTCAGAGAGGAGATGCTTAGGCAGAGCCTGGGCAGTATGGGTGGGGGCAGACAGCAGAGGAGGGGCTTAGGAGGAGCCTAGTCAGATTGGGTGGGGTCAAATAGGAGGAACCTAGTCAGAATGGGTGGAGTCAGAGAGGAGGGGGTATAGGAGGAGCCTAGTCAGATTGGGTGGGGTCAGAGAGGAGGGGCTTAGGAGGAGCCTAGGGGCTTAGGAGGAGCCTAGTCAGATTGGGTGGGGTCAGAGAGGAGGGGTATAGGAGGAGCCTGGGCAGAATGGGTGGGGTCAGACAGCAGATGAGGGGCTTAGGAGGAGCCTGGGCAGAATTGGTGGGGTCAGAGAGGAGGGGCTTAGGAGGAGCCTGGGCAGAATGGGTGGGGTCAGACAGCAGAGGAGGGGCTTAGGAGGAGCCTAGTCAGATTGGGTGGGGTCAAATAGGAGGAGCCTGGGCAGAATGGGTGAGGTCAGAGAGGAGGGGTATAGGAGGAGCCTAGTCAGATTGGGTGGGGTCAAATAGGAGGGGGTATAGGAGGAGCCTGGGCAGAATGGGTGGGGCCAGACAGCAGAGGAGGGGCTTAGGAGGAACCTAGTCAGATTGGGTGGGGTCAAATAGGAGGAGCCTAGGCAGAATGGGTGAGGTCAGAGAGGAGGGGTATAGGAGGAGCCTAGTCAGATTGGGTGGGGTCAAATAGGAAGGGGTATAGGAGGAGCCTGGGCAGAATGGGTGGGGCCAGACAGCAGAGGAGGGGCTTAGGAGGAACCTAGTCAGATTGGGTGGGGTCAAATAGGAGGAGCCTGGGCAGAATGGGTGGGGTCAGACAGCAGAGGAGGGGCTTAGGAGGAGCCTGGGCAGAATGGGTGGGGTCAGAGAGGAGATGCTTAGGCGGAGCCTGGGCAGAATGGGTGGGGTCAGACAGCAGAGGAGGGGCTTAGGAGGAGCCTAGTCAGATTGGGTGGGGTCAAATAGGAGGAGCCTAGTCAGAATGGGTGGAGTCAGAGAGGAGGGGGTATAGGAGGAGCCTAGTCAGATTGGGTGGGGTCAGAGAGGTGGGGCTTAGGAGGAGCCTAGGGGCTTAGGAGGAGCCTAGTCAGATTGGGTGGGGTCAGAGAGGAGGGGTATAGGAGGAGCCTGGGCAGAATGGGTGGGGTCAGACAGCAGATGAGGGGCTTAGGAGGAGCCTGGGCAGAATTGGTGGGGTCAGAGAGGAGGGGCTTAGGAGGAGCCTGGGCAGAATGGGTGGGGTCAGACAGCAGAGGAGGGGCTTAGGAGGAGCCTAGTCAGATTGGGTGGGGTCAAATAGGAGGAGCCTGGGCAGAATGGGTGAGGTCAGAGAGGAGGGGTATAGGAGGAGCCTAGTCAGATTGGGTGGGGTCAAATAGGAGGGGGTATAGGAGGAGCCTGGGCAGAATGGGTGGGGCCAGACAGCAGAGGAGGGGCTTAGGAGGAACCTAGTCAGATTGGGTGGGGTCAAATAGGAGGAGCCTGGGCAGAATGGGTGGGGTCAGACAGCAGAGGAGGGGCTTAGGAGGAGCCTGGGCAGAATGGGTGGGGTCAGAGAGGAGATGCTTAGGCGGAGCCTGGGCAGAATGGGTGGGGTCAGACAGCGGAGGAGGGGCTTAGGAGGAGCCTAGTCAGATTGGGTAGGGTCAAATAGGAGGAGCCTAGTCAGAATGGGTGGAGTCAGAGAGGAGGGGGTATAGGAGGAGCCTAGTCAGATTGGGTGGGGTCAGAGAGGTGGGGTATAGGAGGAGCCTGGGCAGAATGGGTGGGGTCAGAGAGGAGGAGCCTGGGCAGAATGGGTGGGGTCAGACAGCAGAGGAGGGGCTTAGGAGGAGCCTAGTCAGATTGGGTGGGGTCAGAGAGGTGGGGTATAGGAGGAGCCTGGGCAGAATGGGTGGGGTCAGACAGCAGAGGAGGGGCTTAGGAGGAGCCTGGGCAGAATGGGTGGGGTCAGAGAGGAGGGGCTTAGGCGGAGCCTGGGCAGAATGGGTGGGGTCAGACAGCAGAGGAGGGGCTTAGGAGGAGCCTAGTCAGATTGGGTGGGGTCAAATAGGAGGAGCCTGGGCAGAATGGGTGGGGTCAGACAGCAGAGGAGGGGCTTAGGAGGAGCCTGGGCAGAATGGGTGGGGTCAGAGAGGAGGGGCTTAGGCGGAGCCTGGGCAGAATGGGTGGGGTCAGACAGCAGATGAGGGGCTTAGGAGGAGCCTAGTCAGATTGGATTGGGGTCAAATAGGAGGAGCCTGGGCAGAATGGGTGAGGTCAGAAGGAGGGGTATAGGAGGAGCCTAGTCAGATTGGGTGGGGTCAAATAGGAGGGGGTATAGGAGGAGCCTGGGCAGAATGGGTGGGGCCAGACAGCAGAGGAGGGGCTTAGGAGGAACCTAGTCAGATTGGGTGGGGTCAAATAGGAAGAGCCTGGGCAGAATGGGAGGAGTCAGAGAGGAGGGGGTATAGGAGGAGCCTGGCAGAGGGGGGTGTAGGAGGAGCCTAGTCAGATTGGGTGGGGTCAAATAGGAGGAGCCTGGGCAGAATGGGTGGGGTCAGAGGGGTATGGGAGGAGCCTGGGCAGAATGGGTGGAGTCAGGGAGGGGGTATAGGAGGAGCCTGGGCAGAATGGGTGGGGTCAGACAGCAGAGGAGGGTCTTAGGAGGAGCCTAGTCAGATTGGGTGGGGTCAGAGAGGTGGGGTATAGGAGGAGCCTGGGCAGAATGGGTGGGGTCAGAGAGGAGGAGCCTGGGCAGAATGGGTGGGGTCAGACAGCAGAGGAGGGGCTTAGGAGAAGCCTAGTCAGATTGGGTGGGGTCAGAGAGGTGGGGTATAGGAGGAGCCTGGGCAGAATGGGTGGGGTCAGACAGCAGAGGAGGGGCTTAGGAGGAGCCTGGGCAGAATGGGTGGGGTCAGAGAGGAGGGGCTTAGGCGGAGCCTGGGCAGAATGGGTGGGGTCAGACAGCAGAGGAGGGGCTTAGGAGGAGCCTAGTCAGATTGGGTGGGGTCAAATAGGAGGAGCCTGGGCAGAATGGGTGGGGTCAGACAGCAGAGGAGGGGCTTAGGAGGAGCCTGGGCAGAATGGGTGGGGTCAGAGAGGAGGGGTATAGGAGGAGCCTAGTCAGATTGGGTGGGGTCAAATAGGAGGGGGTATAGGAGGAGCCTGGGCAGAATGGGTGGGGCCAGACAGCATAGGAGGGGCTTAGGAGGAACCTAGTCAGATTGGGTGGGGTCAAATAGGAGGAGCCTGGGCAGAATGGGTGGGGTCAGACAGCAGAGGAGGGGTTTAGGAGGAGCCTGGGCAGAATGGGTGGGGTCAGAGAGGAGATGCTTAGGCGGAGCCTGGGCAGAATGGGTGGGGTCAGACAGCAGAGGAGGGGCTTAGGAGGAGCCTAGTCAGATTGGGTGGGGTCAAATAGGAGGAGCCTGGGCAGAATGGGTGAGGTCAGAGAGGAGGGGTATAGGAGGAGCCTAGTCAGATTGGGTGGGGTCAAATAGGAGGGGGTATAGGAGGAGCCTGGGCAGAATGGGTGGGGCCAGACAGCAGAGGAGGGGCTTAGGAGGAACCTAGTCAGATTGGGTGGGGTCAAATAGGAGGAGCCTGGAGTTCTGGACTTTTTGGTTCCGTCCAGAGGTGTCAGGGTACAACACCCAAAGACCCCGGAGTCCCACCTGCCTTGGTGCACAAATGAACAGAAACACGGGCTTCTCGATGGTGGCGTCAAAGACCAAAGGTTTATTACTGCAGGGACACAGAAGTCACAGAATCTACACACGGGCAGAATCTAGGAGACTGTTCGATTTGTACAAAGTGGGTTGCTCCTTATATACTAAAAATTGTGCTCTAGGCAAATATTTCACATGTCGGTACATTCCCAAACCTTTGTGTCTCTAAACAATAAATATTTGGCGTTACACAGGAACTGTCGATAATATCTGATACCAAACATCACGAAGAGGGGTTCCCACCAGTCCATCACAATCCCTTGTCAATATTGCATTCAAGACCCGGACCGCCTCATCGTAAAGTTCGTTACCTCCCCCTAATAAAGGCCCAGAAGGAAAGGAGCAGAGCCAGGTGCAGAAGATAGAAAAGCGGGATAAGAGATGTTTGTGGGTTGTAAATGGGCAAGGCTACCGGCTTCGGCCGCCTAATCATGATCAGGTACAATGGACAGGAAAACCAGTTCAGGTGGGCTGGCCTCGGGCAGAGGAGGCAGCCTTTGTCGAGTCATGCAGCTTCAGCGTGATCTGGTTTAAGGTGCACGTGTCATGTAAGAGGTGAATCTCCGGCTAAGGCTACGTGTCCTTAATCAAAGTGAAGTGAATGAAATGATCAGAGGCTATTGCATATGTGAGGGCAAGGAACCACAAAATGGCGGCCATGATCTTAAGATGGATGCCGTGTGTATATCAGAAATGTGTCAGTGGAAGGAGTGCTCTTGCTCGTAGCGTAGCGAAAACACTAGGATATACTAAATGGATCATTTGCGGTTCGCTGATACTAATTTTATGTATTTCCGACAAACTTGAAAACACGGGTTCAAGTCGTCACGGAACCGTCACGGAACCTCAGACCCTCCTTTTGCCCTTACATAGGCAATTACTCAATCTATGTCTGAATCTAGTTCTATGCTCATCAGGTCAGTGACATGCTGTTGTATCATCATCCTTTCTCGTGTCTTTTCTCCAAATGCAGGTGGTTTTCTGAGACAAGTTGCAGCACAAAGACTACACAGAGCAGGACCACACTGGATAATCAGACAACATGAGAATAGGAATACTAGGATGACACCAATGACCATTAGAACCTTCCATCCCCACGCTGAGATCAGAGTCCAAAACCACTCCATGAAGGACCAGTTTCCCTTGTCTACATGTATGGAGTCCGAAATCTTGTGCAACTTAGAGATCGCCTCGTAAACTGTTGGAGCATTATTAGGAATAAAGACACAGCAGCTCGATTGGATCATTCTGCATACCCCACCTCGATCTGCAAGTATAACATCTAGAACCATACGGTTCTGCAATGTCATGAGCCTATCCGCCTGAAGCTCAGCTGTCAGATTGCTAAGGGCACCAGCAGTTTCGGTAATAGTAGATTCAACTACCCGTGTTAGCTGACGTATGTTTCTACTATTGGCCATAGGCCCCCAGAACGGAAGGAAGCCTTTGAAGAAGTCTCCAGCTTCCTGACCAGCTGTATCTTCCTTACTGAAAACACCTCTAGCTACTCTTATTCTGTGGTAATCCGGTGAAGCAGTGTATGTCGGAGGCAATAATCGAGCAATATAACATGATCCTGAGAAGTCGGCAGGCAACCATGTATAAGCTCTGTCTCGACAAATGAAATAGGTACCCCTAGCAGTAAGAAAGGCAGGGGAAGAGTTAGCCGGAAACACATAAGTCTCTACGCACTCACTCCTCCCTAGCTGAGCTCTCGGATTTCTCCCATTACCTTGCAAACAGACCTGACCTCGGTGAGGTACGACCCAGATTGGAGTTGAGCTTTTACGCTTGCTTTCTCCTAAACTAAGGCGATACTCTGAAGTATTCCAACTTAAATATACTCGCAATTCGTCTCTAGGGTATGATGGAGTATTATTGACGTCTTTGACCATGTCAATAATTCCCTGGACTAAAGCTTTGTTGGCAGAGTTATATTTAGTGGAACGTGGTGGACGTGGAGGATAAGTTTCAAGAGCATAAGCAAAGATGGTTTGAAGGGCCTGAAATGATCCATTGTAGCTGAAAGGCAAAACCAGATAGGGAATACCTTTATCCATAGTGTGGGGTATCAAGCCACACACCCAACAGTCTGTCGTGTTAACTACCAGTTGGTGTTGGTGCAAGAGCTGTACAAAAGTATTATTAATGAATTCTGAGCGTCGAGCTTGCTCATGTTCCGGAAACGAGTGAAAAGAGTGTATAGAAGAAACAGTAGAAATAGCAGGATCAAGGGGAGGTACTGTAGATACTGGCACAAAAATCAAATTTATGCTAAAGACAATTCCACCCACCAGTGTTGCTAAAACAATCAAAAATGTAATGGCACATTGCATCAAGAAACATTTGCTATGAAGAATTCTATTTAGTCTGTTTCTGCGAACGTAAATCACATTTTCTCGTTGCAGCGCAGGAAGTTCCATCTTCTACAATCCGCTCGCGACCACTGATGATGTGTACGTAGATGAAAATGCCTCTGTCAGCCCTGGGAGTTCCCAGTACTAACAGAAAGATCGACCTTGTGTCAGACCCCTGCAAATTCAAACTAGGCACACAGCCACGACCCTACGGCTACCCAGACGGCAAGGCAATTTTAAAAACAATAAACAATAACAAACTTCCTGGCTGAAGGCAAAAGTTCAAAAAATATATATATATATCAAAATCACAGTATGCAGTTGCCTGCTTTATTAGTCCTTTTTATGGCTTCTAAGGTTGTATCTTGTCTTCGCTGGTACTGTTTGATCGGAAAATAGTGTATCACTAGCAGCTGTTGCAGAGTTTACGTTCGCAGATGGCAAAGTTTCTTCTGGTGCTGGAGACAAATTTTCAATGTTCAAAGCAGTCTTTTCAAGAGGAGAGTCACGTTTCAAAGTGTCAGAAATCAAATCGGCATCGCTGAAAGGGACAAATTTCGGAGTTGTTTCAGCTTCGGAGGCACCAATTCCCTTCTTCACCCAGTCGTCGTAGGGCAGCGGCAGTGGAACACGCTTTACGTGAGAAGCGTGGATCCAGTGCTTGCGACCAGCAACACGTACAGCTGTCCTCGTCGCCAGCAGGATTTGGAAGGGGCCGATGTAGCGAGGCTGAAGATTCTTTGTCCTCGCAAAATTTCTGACCACCACGTGGTCGCCGGGTTTCAGCTGATGCCCTGGACTCTCCGGAGGTTTTGGCAAAGCATCAAAGACCTGTTGATGAATAAGACTTAATTTAGCAGTCAAGTCGTAAAGATAGTCTATCAACATAGGATATTCAATGGAGCAGAATTGTTTAGGCCTTGGCACACCCCAGACATTTGCCGGGCGGCCAAATACAATCTCATATGGAGAAAGCCCTATTCTAGAATGCACTGTTGCTCTCGTTGATAACAAGGCCAAAGGAAGTGCGTCTGGCCAAGCCAAACCTGTGGATGCTTGAATTTTGGCTATTTTAAGCTTGAGGGTGCCATTGTAACCCTCAACTAAACCAGCAGACTGGGGATGGTTCGCACTATGAAATTTTTGTTTCAATCCTAGACCAGCACACACACTCTGCATAACTTTCCCTATAAACTCACTTCCGTTATCTGACCATACAATCCGTGGCATTCCAAACCTAGGGAAAAATTCTTTGAGAAGAATTTTGGCAGTTGATAAAGCAGTGTTGTCCTTTAGTGGGTATGCTTCTATCCACCTGGAAAAAGCACAAACCACCACCAGGACGTATTTTAAATTGTTGCAGCGTTCCATGTGAATGAAGTCTAACTGTATTACTTCAAAGGGACAGGAAGGAGGAGCAAAATGACCAGCTGGAGTTGGAGTTCCCTTGCCAGGATTATGCATCAAGCACACCATACAATTTTTCACCACTCTCTCTGCACACTTACTGATTCCCTCATTCTTCCAAACCGGAGCTAACATCTTACATATCCCTTTAGAACTTATGTGCGCCACTCCATGCGCCATCGTCACTACTGCAAGCACATACGCATCAGGCAACATCCAACGCTGCTGTTCTGTCAAATCGATCCAACATCCATTCGAGTCCAATTTGCCCGTACTTTCTCTCCATACGCGTTTCTCTTCCTCAGTCGCTTCTTTCTGAATCTCTTTCACACTTTCCATTGTGTCCTCACACATTCCAGACTCAGCAATCCATCTTGCAGACGTAGCAACATACATTCTACTCATCATGTCTCTAGCTGTCTGTTTAGCGGTTTCATCAGCAAAGGCATTCCCCCGACCAACATCATCCGTGATTGCTTTATGAGCACTGCACTTCACAATCGCAACTTCAGTCGGTAAGGTTAGAGATTCTAACAAGTCGTTAACTAGCTGACCATGTTGAATCTTAGTCCCATGGGACGTAATGAAACCCCTTTCTCTCCACAACCGGCCAAAACTATGGGCCACGCCAAATGCGTACTGACTATCTGTAAACACATTCACTCTCTTTCCCTCAGCTAAAACACACGCTCTCGTAAGAGCTATTAACTCTGCAGCTTGGGCAGAATTCTGACTCACTCTTGCAGTCTCCACAATCGTCTTCAAAGTCGTTACCGCGTAGGCAGCAGTCACATCACCATTCTCCAATTTAAAACATGACCCGTCCACATACAGCGTACCATCTGGGTCGGATAGAGGAGTATCTCTCAAGTCGATACGACCTTTTGTCTCTTCTTCCGTTTTGAAATAACAGTCATGTGGCTCAGAATCACTCGACTCTTGATCAGTCGGCAACAATGTTGCTGGGTTCAATACATTGCATCTTTTGATCTGAATATGACTCGCTAATAACGTCAGCTCGTAACCAGATAATCTCGCACTAGTAAGGTGTTGTGTCTTCGTTCGGTTCATGAGTGTGTCCACTGCATGAGGAACCATGACCACTAGCATATTGTTCATCACCAAACCAGCAGATTGTCGAATGGAAGCTGCAGCTGCCGCTGTAGCCCTCAAACAACTAGGCAATGCTCTAGCTACCGGATCTAATGTTGATGAGAAATACGCACAAGGGCGTTGTTTATCACCAAACTTCTGTGTCAAGACACTCAACGCGCAACCTTCTCTTTCGTGAACGTAGAGCGTGAATGGCTTACTGTAATCAGGTGTGCCCAATACAGGAGCTGAACACAAAGCTTTTCGTAATTCAGCAAAACTCTCTTGACATTCATCAGACCATGGCACCGGACTCGGAACATTTTTCCCAGTCAAAGCTACCAACGGTTTTGCTAAAAGTGAAAAATTTGGGATCCATTGCCTACAGTAAGAGGTAATACCTAGAAAGGCACGTACTTCCCTCTGTGTGCGTGGAACACTCATTTGCATAATTGCTTTTATTCTTTCTGGGGTCAACTTCCTTCCCTCCTTTGACAAGAGATGACCTAAGTAGGTTACTTCTTGGCAGCAATATTGCATTTTGGAAGGTGACACCTTATGATTCAAATTAGACAAATGATGCAATAGTGAAATTGTAGCTGCTTTGCAAGTTTCCTTGTCATCGGCAGCCACCAAAAGATCGTCTACGTACTGTACTAGGGCAGAACCTGGAGGAAGGACAAAAGAATCTAACTGGCTTTTTAAAGCTTGACTGTAAATAGATGGACTTTCACAGTAGCCTTGTGGAGCGCGTTTAAATCTGAAACTGCGACCTCCTAAACAGAAGCCAAAAATATCTCTGCTTTCCTCGGCTATCGGAATGCTGAAAAAGGCATTCTTCAAGTCGATGACTGAGAACCATGTAGCTGTAGCAGGAATCAATGTTAACAAAGCAGTAATGTCTGGCACTACAGGAAACTGCGGAATTACAATCTTATTAACTTCTCTAAGGTCTATGACAAACCTATAGACTGGAGGCTTTGTAGGATCTGTTCGTTTCAAAATCGGCAATACAGGACTATTACAAACATTTCCTCGCGTTTCTTCAACCACACCTTTTTTAATCAAATCTTGCACAATCAATAAGAGTGCACGCTCACCTTCATTCGATATTTTATATTGAGGAATTCTTGGAAATTTCACATTCGCTTTCAAAGTTACTACATACGGTGGAATCTCTAGTAGACCTACATCATTGGGACCAGTCGCCCAAAGAGAATCAGGGAGTGAACGTAGCTCCGGCGGGAGTTTGTCCATTGACAAGTACATCGGAGAGGTGAGTCTTTTACCCAAAGTAAGCTGTACTCCTTCCGGAGAACAGTACAATGTCGCATATAGTCGTTTTAACAAATCTAAACCAAGCAGATTTTCATTACAACCTGTCGTCAAAATTAAGGGTGCTTTCAATTGACACGGTCCAACAGAAATAGACAAAGGACCAGATATCGGGTTGTACACAGGGGCGCCTGAAAAACCTACGGAAACATTTGTTGAGCCAGACAAAGGTGCGCCAGGGAGTTTCGCATGCATGATAGAACTTTTTGCGGCACCAGTATCCAACAGAAACGGTTCGACTACACCTGATGTTGCTACTGCGACATAAGGCCCACTCTGATCCACTGGAACTGATACTACTCCCTCTCTCTGTCTATGGCTGTCCTAGTACCCATTTTGTTGAAATCCCTCTTCAACTTCACAATAATCCTCAACAAGATATTGCTGAGATCTATTCTGTTGAGCTGACTGTACATTTCGCTGATCAAAGTGATTAGAAGGACGATCATTAGTTTGTGGAGGCATAGCACCTCGTCCCCGACCTCTAGAATTCTGTGCAAAACCACCACGACCTCTCTGAGCTGCTGCCGCATTATTTTGCGCTAAAATCTGACAATCATTTTTATAGTGACCCTCTTTCTTACAGTACGCACACTGATTCCACTGGTATTGAGGCCTGGTCGAATTATAATCTGTCTTTTGATACGAATTCTGTTGCATATTAGTCTGATTCGTGCGAGGCGGATACGCCTGCTGTAAAAGAACTTTAGTCTTTAAATCTTTCGTTTTCTTCTCTGATTTCTCCTTTTCCTCTTTATCCCTATTTTCATAGTACTGTGCAGTCGCAAGTATTTGCGCTGTCGTAGATACAGCCCACGCACTTTCTGAGTCTTTCAATTTATTGCATAATTCGGGTAACAAATTATGCACAAATTTATCGACAAACAATCTCTGTCCTCCTTCAGTGCTCATATCCTGACCACTATGGTCTACAAAAGTCTCTTCGAACCTCGTGAAGAAGTCGGAGACACTTTCGTCTTTCTTCTGCTTGCATGCGGATAATTTATCCCAATTAACACGCAATGCTGGCATCAGAGTCTTCATTAAATCTATTATTCTGCCAGGAAGATTAGCAATTAGGGGTTCGGGTTTCGCACCACCTATTTGTTGAGCATCTGCTGCAGTGATAGCTGCCCAATCACCACCTAAAGCAGCCTGATGATCCTCTCTACGAATTTTAGCCCACACTGGTTGTGGAACTACATTACCAAACAACATATCAATGTCGGCTAAGTTCATTAGACAAGCCTCAACTGTCTGTGTCAATTCCTTGTAATATCCGGCTGGATTCTTACGTGGATCTGGCAAGGCCTGTTTCACTGCTAACACTTCTGCTCGCTTCCACGGAATATGTATCCATACTCTTTGGAACTGTGCTGGAGCAGCTGCAATACCCGCATTATCATCACGTTGTACTGCTTCGCGCCAAATTGGAGGAACTTCCCTCATAGGATATTGGCGACTTAGCTTCATTCTACCTTTCTCTAAATCTCTCGGCGAACGAAGAGATGGATCATTCCTAAAACTCAAAATGAGTTCCATCGCTTCCTTTATATTATCGCCCACTATCATTCCAGCAGCAAACTCTTTTTGAATTTTAATTAAATCTTCCAAATCTGATTCGACATCGTCTTCTTCTATTTCCTCACGCAACAACGAGCACATCTCGTCGAAGACGTATCGCTGTGTTGGCTCTCCCCATTGCATAAATGTCTCTAACACATCTTTCGTACTATATCTTCTAACTTTTGTAATCCATCTGAGAGCTGTGGAGTCTAAAACTCCCCGTTCCTCAGTACTTGGAAGCTGACTCCGTCTCTGAACAGAGTCAGGAGTAGGAGTCTTAATCAAGGTTTTATATATAGGAGACAGCATATTAGTAACAGAATCAGTAATTCTTCGACGAACAGAAAGTGGAGTTAGTACACTCGCAGACATAGAGAACGCAGTAGAGGTAGGAATAGATGACGAAACAGTAGGAGTATCGAGGAAAATAGTTTGAGGACCAATAGGTACAGTGGTAGGTATAGGAGCGGGCAGTGCAGGAAGAGGAGGAGCTGTAGGAACATTTACATTCACCACAGGAGGTATAGGAACTTGATTCTGAGGAACAAGAACACCAGGTTGTCCAGCAACCGGCAATTGAACATTCGGTATAAGTGGAGCCGCAGCACCTTGTGCATACGGTGGAGGCGACCGTAACAGATAAGATAGCAGAGGATCGTTTTCGGAATCCTCCAGTATCTTAGCCATTTTCGATGGCAAGGCAGGATAGCACTTGTCAATCGCTAAGTTACGCTCTCTAATGGCTACATCTATGGCTTTCTCACACTCGTTAGCCTGCAACTGCTTAGTCGCTTGCTCTAGAGTTAACTCTTCTAGTTCTTTTTGCTCTTTTTTCAACCTTTTCATTTCTCTCTGTTTGGATTCTTTCCGCCAATAACGAAAAGAGTCAAACATTGCCGGCCGGGCTTTCTTCCTAAACAATTTCGCTTCTAAATTGTCGAGAATCTCTTGTTCAAAACTACCATGCAGTGGCCAACTAAGGACACCATCCTTCTTACAATAACGGACCCATATCTCATTATAAGTTATAGGACCCACACCATACTTACAATATAGGTCATATAGGGGAGTCCCAATCGGAGGAACCAGACAGGAATCCTCTAATTGTGAGTCACTGTTGCAACTAAAACAAGACAACATTTTCCGACTTACCATTCTCAGTCCGGAACACAAAACAAACAAAACACGAAACAAATATGTGCACTCGAACCAAGAACTTAGGCCTACCAAAACGAACTGATGTATCGATACCCAAAACTGAACCAAATAGATTATCGTAACCAGAACAACTAGTGATAATCTTACAAAACCAAACCAAACCAAGAACCGATCAAGGATTTTTAACAATCCTCACAAAAGTAACCAGCTAGCTATCACTAAATACTTAACTGAGGCACTGAAGACGTCACCAAGGAGAAACCCGTCACGTTTCGCCGTACTAAGGACTGCACCACTTCGGGTCCAAGACAGGGCGACGGTCAAGGCAACGGCCCACTGCAGCCGTCCTGAACGGGAACCCTCGTGGAAGAGAACTTCAGGGCCACTTTTGCGATATGCCGGGATCGATGAAGTGGGGCGCCTCCCTCAGGAATCTTCACACGAAGCTTCTCGAACTCTTCAGGCTTTTGGACCGGTACCGAATGACGTCGCCCCACGTTGGGCGCCAATTGGAGTTCTGGACTTTTTGGTTCCGTCCAGAGGTGTCAGGGTACAACACCCAAAGACCCCGGAGTCCCACCTGCCTTGGTGCACAAATGAACAGAAACACGGGCTTCTCGATGGTGGCGTCAAAGACCAAAGGTTTATTACTGCAGGGACACAGAAGTCACAGAATCTACACACGGGCAGAATCTAGGAGACTGTTCGATTTGTACAAAGTGGGTTGCTCCTTATATACTAAAAATTGTGCTCTAGGCAAATATTTCACATGTCGGTACATTCCCAAACCTTTGTGTCTCTAAACAATAAATATTTGGCGTTACACAGGAACTGTCGATAATATCTGATACCAAACATCACGAAGAGGGGTTCCCACCAGTCCATCACAATCCCTTGTCAATATTGCATTCAAGACCCGGACCGCCTCATCGTAAAGTTCGTTACCTCCCCCTAATAAAGGCCCAGAAGGAAAGGAGCAGAGCCAGGTGCAGAAGATAGAAAAGCGGGATAAGAGATGTTTGTGGGTTGTAAATGGGCAAGGCTACCGGCTTCGGCCGCCTAATCATGATCAGGTACAATGGACAGGAAAACCAGTTCAGGTGGGCTGGCCTCGGGCAGAGGAGGCAGCCTTTGTCGAGTCATGCAGCTTCAGCGTGATCTGGTTTAAGGTGCACGTGTCATGTAAGAGGTGAATCTCCGGCTAAGGCTACGTGTCCTTAATCAAAGTGAAGTGAATGAAATGATCAGAGGCTATTGCATATGTGAGGGCAAGGAACCACAAAATGGCGGCCATGATCTTAAGATGGATGCCGTGTGTATATCAGAAATGTGTCAGTGGAAGGAGTGCTCTTGCTCGTAGCGTAGCGAAAACACTAGGATATACTAAATGGATCATTTGCGGTTCGCTGATACTAATTTTATGTATTTCCGACAAACTTGAAAACACGGGTTCAAGTCGTCACGGAACCGTCACGGAACCTCAAGCCTGGGCAGAATGGGTGGGGTCAGACAGCAGAGGAGGGGTTTAGGAGGAGCCTGGGCAGAATGGGTGGGGTCAGAGAGGAGATGCTTAGGCGGAGCCTGGGCAGAATGGGTGGGGTCAGACAGCAGAGGAGGGGCTTAGGAGGAGCCTAGTCAGATTGGGTGGGGTCAAATAGGAGGAGCCTAGTCAGAATGGGTGGAGTCAGAGAGGAGGGGGTATAGGAGGAGCCTAGTCAGATTGGGTGGGGTCAGAGAGGAGGGGTATAGGAGGAGCCTGGGCAGAATGGGTGGGGTCAGACAGCAGATGAGGGGCTTAGGAGGAGCCTAGTCAGATTGGATTGGGGTCAAATAGGAGGAGCCTGGGCAGAATGGGTGAGGTCAGAGAGGAGGGGTATAGGAGGAGCCTAGTCAGATTGGGTGGGGTCAAATAGGAGGGGGTATAGGAGGAGCCTGGGCAGAATGGGTGGGGCCAGACAGCAGAGGAGGGGCTTAGGAGGAACCTAGTCAGATTGGGTGGGGTCAAATAGGAGGAGCCTGGGCAGAATGGGTGGGGTCAGACAGCAGAGGAGGGGCTTAGGAGGAGCCTGGGCAGAATGGGTGGGGTCAGAGAGGAGATGCTTAGGCGGAGCCTGGGCAGAATGGGTGGGGTCAGACAGCAGAGGAGGGGCTTAGGAGGAGCCTAGTCAGATTGGGTGGGGTCAAATAGGAGGAGCCTAGTCAGAATGGGTGGAGTCAGAGAGGAGGGGGTATAGGAGGAGCCTAGTCAGATTGGGTGGGGTCAGAGAGGAGGGGTATAGGAGGAGCCTGGGCAGAATGGGTGGGGTCAGAGGGGTATGGGAGGAGCCTGGGTAGAATGGGTGGAGTCAGAGAGGAGGGGGTATAGGAGGAGCCTGGGCAGAATGGGTGGGGTCAGACAGCAGAGGAGGGTCTTAGGAGGAGCCTAGTCAGATTGGGTGGGGTCAGAGAGGTGGGGTATAGGAGGAGCCTGGGCAGAATGGGTGGGGTCAGAGAGGAGGAGCCTGGGCAGAATGGGTGGGGTCAGACAGCAGAGGAGGGGCTTAGGAGGAGCCTAGTCAGATTGGGTGGGGTCAGAGAGGTGGGGTATAGGAGGAGCCTGGGCAGAATGGGTGGGGTCAGACAGCAGAGGAGGGGCTTAGGAGGAGCCTAGTCAGATTGGGTGGGGTCAAATAGGAGGAGCCTGGGCAGAATGGGTGGAGTCAGAGAGGAGGGGGTATAGGAGGAGCCTAGTCAGATTGGGTGGGGTCAGAGAGGAGGGGTATAGGAGGAGCCTGGGCAGAATGGGTGGGGTCAGACAGCAGATGAGGGGCTTAGGAGGAGCCTAGTCAGATTGGATTGGGGTCAAATAGGAGGAGCCTGGGCAGAATGGGTGAGGTCAGAGAGGAGGGGTATAGGAGGAGCCTAGTCAGATTGGGTGGGGTCAAATAGGAGGGGGTATAGGAGGAGCCTGGGCAGAATGGGTGGGGCCAGACAGCAGAGGAGGGGCTTAGGAGGAACCTAGTCAGATTGGGTGGGGTCAAATAGGAGGAGCCTGGGCAGAATGGGTGGGGTCAGACAGCAGAGGAGGGGCTTAGGAGGAGCCTGGGCAGAATGGGTGGAGTCAGAGAGGAGGGGGTATAGGAGGAGCCTGGGCAGAATGGGTGGGGTCAGACAGCAGAGGAGGGGTATAGGAGGAGCCTGGGCAGAATGGGTGGAGTCAGAGAGGAGGGGGTATAGGAGGAGCCTGGGCAGAATGGGTATAGGAGGAGCCTAGTCAGATTGGGTGAGGTCAGAGAGGAGGGGTATAGGAGGAGCCTGGGCAGAGGGGCTTAGGAGGAGCCTGGGCAGAATGGGTGGGGTCAGACAGCAGAGGATGGGTTTAGGAGGAGCTTAGTCAGAATGGGTGGGGTCAGACAGCAGAGGATGGGTTTAGGAGGAGCTTAGTCAGAATGGGTGGGGTCAGAGAGCAGAGGAGGGGTTAAGGAGGAGCCTAGTCAGATTGGGTGAGGTCAGAGAGGAGGGGCTGAGGAGGAGCCTGGGCAGAATGGGTGGAGTCAGACAGCAGAGGATTGGTTTAGGAGGAGCTTAGTCAGAATGGGTGGGGTCAGACAGCAGAGGAGGGGCTTAGGAGGAGCCTAGTCAGATTGGGGTCAAATAAGAGGGGTATAGGAGGAGCCTGGGCAGAATGGGTGGGGTCAGAGGGGTATGGGAGGAGCCTGGGCAGAATGGGTGGAGTCAGAGAGGAGGGGCTTAGGCGGAGCCTGGGCAGAATGGGTGGAGTCAGAGAGGAGGGGGTATAGGAGGAGCCTGGGCAGAATGGGTGGGGTCAGAGAGGAGGGGGTATAGGAGGAGCCTGGCAGAGGGGGGTATAGGAGGAGCCTGGCAGAGGGGGGTGTAGGAGGAGCCTAGTCAGATTGGGTGGGGTCAAATAGGAGGAGCCTGGGCAGAGGGGGTGGGGTCAGAGAGGAGGGGTATAGGAGGAGCCTGGGCAGAATGGGTGGGGTCAGACAGCAGAGGAGGGGCTTAGGAGGAGCCTGGGCAGAATGGGTGGGGTCAGAGAGGAGGAGCCTAGTCAGATTGGGTGGGGTCAAATAGGAGGAGCCTGGGCAGAATGGGTGGGGTCAGACAGCAGAGGAGGGGCTTAGGAGGAGCCTGGGCAGGATGAGGGGGTATATGGGCAGAATGGGTGGGGTCAGAGAGGAGGGGCCTAGGAGGAGCCTGGGCAGAATGGGTGGAGTCAGAGAGGAGGGGGTATAGGAGGAGCCTGGGCAGAATGGGTATAGGAGGAGCCTAGTCAGATTGGGTGTGGTAAAATAGGAGGAGCCTGGGCAGAATGGGTGGGGTCAGAGAGGAGGAGCCTGGGCAGAATGGGTGGGGTCAGAGGGGTATGGGAGGAGCCTGGGTAGAATGGGTGGAGTCAGAGAGGAGGGGGTATAGGAGGAGCCTGGCAGAGGGGGGTGTAGGAGGAGCCTAGTCAGATTGGGTGGGGTCAAATAGGAGGAGCCTGGGCAGAATGGGTGGGGTCAGAGGGGTATGGGAGGAGCCTGGGTAGAATGGGTGGAGTCAGAGAGGAGGGGGTATAGGAGGAGCCTGGCAGAGGGGGATGTAGGAGGAGCCTAGTCAGATTGGGTGGGGTCAAATAGGAGGAGCCTGGGCAGAGGGGGTGGGGTCAGAGAGGAGGGGTATAGGAGGAGCCTGGGCAGAATGGGTGGGGTCAGACAGCAGAGGAGGGGCTTAGGAGGAGCCTGGGCAGAATGGGTGGGGTCAGAGAGGAGGGGCTTAGGAGGAGCCTAGTCAGATTGGGTGGGGTCAAATAGGAGGAGCCTGGGCAGAATGGGTGGGGTCAGACAGCAGAGGAGGGGCTTAGGAGGAGCCTAGTCAGATTGGGTGGGGTCAAATAGGAGGAGCCTGGGCAGAGGGGGTGGGGTCAGAGAGGAGGGGTATAGGAGGAGCCTGGGCAGAGGGGGTATAGGAGGAGCCTGGGCAGAGGGGGTGGGGTCAAATAGGAGGAGCCTGGGCAGAATGGGTGGGGTCAGACAGCAGAGGAGTGGCTTAGGAGGAGCCTAGTCAGATTGGGTGGGGTCAAATAGGAGGAGCCTGGGCAGAGGGGGTGGGGTCAGAGAGGAGGGGTATAGGAGGAGCCTGGGCAGAGGGGGTATAGGAGGAGCCTGGGCAGAGGGGGTGGGGTCAGAGAGGAGGGGTATAGGAGGAGCCTGGGCAGAGGGGGTATAGGAGGAGCCTGGGCAGAGGGGGTGGGGTCAGAGAGGAGGGGCTTAGGAGGAGCCTGGGCAGAATGGGTGGAGTCAGAGAGGAGGGGGTATAGGAGGAGCCTGGGCAGAATGGGTATAGGAGGAGCCTAGTCAGATTGGGTGTGGTCAAATAGGAGGAGCCTGGGCACAATGGGAGGGGTCAGAGGGGTATGGGAGGAGCCTGGGTAGAATGGGTGGAGTCAGAGAGGAGGGGGTATAGGAGGAGCCTAGTCAGAGGGGGTGGGGTCAGAGAGGAGGGGCTTAGGAGGAGCCTAGTCAGATTGGGTGGGGTCAAATAGGAGGAGCCTGGGCAGAATGGGTGGAGTCAGAGAGGTGGGGCTTAGGAGGAGCCTGGGCAGAATGGGTGGGGTCAGAGAGGAGGGGCTTAGGCGGAGCCTGGGCAGAATGGGTGGGGGTCAGACAGCAGAGGAGGGGCTTAGGAGGAGCCTGGGCAGAGGGGGTATAGGAGGAGCCTAGTCAGATTGGGTGGGGTCAAATAGGAGGAGCCTGGGCAGAATGGGTGGGGTCAGACAGCAGAGGAGGGGCTTAGGAGGAGCCAAGTCAGATTGGGTGGGGTCAAATAGGAGGGGTATAGGAGGAGCCTGGGCAGAATGGGTGGGGTCAGAGGGGTATGGGAGGAGCCTGGGCAGAATGGGTGGAGTCAGAGAGGAGGGGGTATAGGAGGAGCCTGGGCAGAATGGGTGGGGTCAGACAGCAGAGGAGGGGCTTAGGAGGAGCCTGGGCAGAATGGGTGGGGTCAGACAGCAGAGGAGGGGCTTAGGAGGAGCCTGGGCAGAATGGGTGGGGTCAGAGAGGAGATGCTTAGGCAGAGCCTGGGCAGTATGGGTGGGGGCAGACAGCAGAGGAGGGGCTTAGGAGGAGCCTAGTCAGATTGGGTGGGGTCAAATAGGAGGAACCTAGTCAGAATGGGTGGAGTCAGAGAGGAGGGGGTATAGGAGGAGCCTAGTCAGATTGGGTGGGGTCAGAGAGGAGGGGCTTAGGAGGAGCCTAGGGGCTTAGGAGGAGCCTAGTCAGATTGGGTGGGGTCAGAGAGGAGGGGTATAGGAGGAGCCTGGGCAGAATGGGTGGGGTCAGACAGCAGATGAGGGGCTTAGGAGGAGCCTGGGCAGAATTGGTGGGGTCAGAGAGGAGGGGCTTAGGAGGAGCCTGGGCAGAATGGGTGGGGTCAGACAGCAGAGGAGGGGCTTAGGAGGAGCCTAGTCAGATTGGGTGGGGTCAAATAGGAGGAGCCTGGGCAGAATGGGTGAGGTCAGAGAGGAGGGGTATAGGAGGAGCCTAGTCAGATTGGGTGGGGTCAAATAGGAGGGGGTATAGGAGGAGCCTGGGCAGAATGGGTGGGGCCAGACAGCAGAGGAGGGGCTTAGGAGGAACCTAGTCAGATTGGGTGGGGTCAAATAGGAGGAGCCTGGGCAGAATGGGTGAGGTCAGAGAGGAGGGGTATAGGAGGAGCCTAGTCAGATTGGGTGGGGTCAAATAGGAAGGGGTATAGGAGGAGCCTGGGCAGAATGGGTGGGGCCAGACAGCAGAGGAGGGGCTTAGGAGGAACCTAGTCAGATTGGGTGGGGTCAAATAGGAGGAGCCTGGGCAGAATGGGTGGGGTCAGACAGCAGAGGAGGGGCTTAGGAGGAGCCTGGGCAGAATGGGTGGGGTCAGAGAGGAGATGCTTAGGCGGAGCCTGGGCAGAATGGGTGGGGTCAGACAGCAGAGGAGGGGCTTAGGAGGAGCCTAGTCAGATTGGGTGGGGTCAAATAGGAGGAGCCTAGTCAGAATGGGTGGAGTCAGAGAGGAGGGGGTATAGGAGGAGCCTAGTCAGATTGGGTGGGGTCAGAGAGGAGGGGTATAGGAGGAGCCTGGGCAGAATGGGTGGGGTCAGACAGCAGATGAGGGGCTTAGGAGGAGCCTAGTCAGATTGGATTGGGGTCAAATAGGAGGAGCCTGGGCAGAATGGGTGAGGTCAGAGAGGAGGGGTATAGGAGGAGCCTAGTCAGATTGGGTGGGGTCAAATAGGAGGGGGTATAGGAGGAGCCTGGGCAGAATGGGTGGGGCCAGACAGCAGAGGAGGGGCTTAGGAGGAACCTAGTCAGATTGGGTGGGGTCAAATAGGAGGAGCCTGTGCAGAATGGGTGGGGTCAGAGAGGAGGGGCTTAGGAGGAGCCTAGTCAGATTGGGTGGGGTCAAATAGGAGGAGCCTGGGCAGAATGGGTGGGGTCAGACAGCAGAGGAGGGGCTTAGGAGGAGCCTAGTCAGATTGGGTGGGGTCAAATAGGAGGAGCCTGGGCAGAATGGGTGGGGTCAGACAGCAGAGGAGGGGTATAGGAGGAGCCTGGGCAGAGGGGGTGGGGTCAGAGAGGAGGGGTATAGGAGGAGCCTCGGCAGAGGGGGTATAGGAGGAGCCTGGGCAGAGGGGGTGGGGTCAGAGAGGAGGGGTATAGGAGGAGCCTGGGCAGAGGGGGTATAGGAGGAGCCTAATCAGATTGGGTGGGGTCCAATAGGAGGAGCCTGGGCAGAATGGGTGGGGTCAGACAGCAGAGGAGGGGCTTAGGAGGAGCCTAGTCAGATTGGGTGGGGTCAAATAGGAGGAGCCTGGGCAGAATGGGTGGGGTCAGACAGCAGAGGAGGGGTATAGGAGGAGCCTGGGCAGAGGGGGTGGGGTCAGAGAGGAGGGGTATAGGAGGAGCCTGGGCAGAGGGGGTGGGGTCAGAGAGGAGGGGTATAGGAGGAGCCTGGGCAGAGGGGGTATAGGAGGAGCCTAGTCAGATTGTGTGGGGTCAAATAGGAGGAGCCTGGGTAGAATGGGTGGAGTCAGAGAGGAGGGGGTATAGGAGGAGCCTGGGCAGAATGGGTGGGGTCAGACAGCAGAGGAGGGGCTTAGGAGGAGCCTAGTCAGATTGGGTGGGGTCAGAGAGGTGGGGTATAGGAGGAGCCTGGGGAGAATGGGTGGGGTCAGACAGCAGAGGAGGGGCTTAGGAGGAGCCTGGGCAGAATGGGTGGGATCAGACAGCAGAGGATGGGTTTAGGAGGAGCTTAGTCAGAATGGGTGGGGTCAGAATGCAGAGGAGGGGTTAAGGAGGAGCCTAGTCAGATTGGGTGGGGTCAGAGAGGAGGGGGTATAGGAGGAGCCTAGTCAGATTGGGTGAGGTCAGACAGCAGAGGAGGGGCTTAGGAGGAGCCTAGTCAGATTGGGGTCAAATAGGAGGGGTATAGGAGGAGCCTGGGCAGAATGGGTGGGGTCAGAGGGGTATGGGAGGAGCCTGGGCAGAATGGGTGGAGTCAGAGAGGAGGGGGTATAGGAGGAGCCTAGTCAGATTGGGTGGGGTCAGAGAGCAGAGGAGGGGTTAAGGAGGAGCCTAGTCAGATTGGGTGTGGTCAAATAGGAGGAGCCTGGGCAGAATGGGTGGGGTCTGAGGGCCTAGGAAGGGGTCATAGATGGAGGAGGATCCTGACTTATGGTGGGGAACTGCAAAAACTTTTTTAATGCACCCCCCTATACTTTCTGATTTCTGTTTGGAGGGGGCAGCCGGGGAGCAGTATTAAAAGGTGCTTAGGCGCAACGTGAAGAGCGATGAGGTGCACAGAATGGCATGCCTTCCAGGTACTTTTTGGGGGGGCTACCATTATTTTTTATTGCTCTGATCCTCCCTCATGGGGTGTACCCCAAATGGTTAGGGGCAACGGGGGAGGGGGGGTGGCAAAAAGCTGTTTGACAGTTTCTGTTACCAACAGGGGTCACCATACGATTCTGCTGCAGTTATGGTATTGAAAGGTACAACAAGGAGCATGTGAATGTATTTTTGCAGGTGGGGTGCCCCAAAATGTTACTGCCAGCAGCAGCAGCCCCCCTCCTCCCCACCCAGCAGATTGGTATAGGTACCTTTAGGACATTTCTGTTGAAAAAAGAGGCTATAGCGAATCGTGCTATGAAATCCTAGAGCACTAACATTTGCTAAATAAAGGTGGCATCGGAGCATACGAATGAGGCAGAGAGAGGCTACTGTTGCCAATTGGTTTGGTGGGTCATAGTGAATAACCTCGGCATGCAAATAGGCAGTGTGAGGATTGGCAGTGTCTGTAGAGAATTTTGGCATGCTCTTCAGCTTATTTTTTCCTCCTTACGTTGGCTATGAACTACAGAGGAAAGGCCCGGCCTTACTGTTGGACAAAACATGTATTTATGATTTTAAGAAGTGTAGTCTGACTGTACTGAGAGGGGCTGTACAGTACGGTAAATGCCTGTATACCCCTGCAATGTGCATCCAACTGTCACTTGAGATTCAATAGCGAACGAAGCAGCTGGGTTACTGACTGAATGTAAATGGAAGGCACATAGCAAGGGTGTTTGTGGTCACTCAAATGATTGAAACCTGGTTGATGCACTACCAAAGCTGGGGTTCCAGGAGGGAACATTTGAGGGGCATTGAGATGGTGGTGCCCAGAGGTCAAAATATGTTTCAGAGACAGAGAGGTACTGCGGTCCTGGTCCCACATTGGGGGTAGTCAAAAGTCCGGCTAAAGATTTCTGTCCAACTGTTACCACGTTTTATGCAGCCTGGCTCCCTCTGTAACGATTCCCCAGTGTCTTTCGATCCTACAGATGACTGTAGCAAACTTCCCAAATTTTTTCTTGGCCTCATACCCCCAAAGGAGTGCCTGACATTTGCCAGCCTAACGATACTCACATTCTGGGAAAAACCTCACTAACCATGCATATTTATGCACCACACATGGCAAATCCTTGCAATTGCAGAACATCATATCGCACTTGTCATCTTTGAGGTGCTGTAAGTATTTGGATTTGAGGGAAATATTCATCCTTGCTTGCTCTCCCACCTGAAGTCTATGGTGCTGCTGTTCCTTTCTCACATGTCCCTACAAAGAGACAAGTGACACACAGACTCAATCACTCAGCAAACATATATGCTTTGACGCTTTCATCTTGCTGTTTACCTTCCAAATGTTCCCCCTTCACCACAAATACAGGCCAGCCATTCCTCATCCCCTCAGTCATCGTAGTCATTCACTCCTTAGGCCCTGCAAGACAAAAATGACCAAGAATCATGTCAGCAAGAAGGAGAAAAGCCTCAGTGTGCTCTTTTGTTCATACTGCTGCCCCCTAGTAACACTTCATGGCCACTGCAGCTTAAGAATGGGACTGAGAAGAGGGCTCTCCTATGCAAATAATGTCCTCCCATGCATACTTTCTTCTGAGACGGTCGGCGGCTTGTGCCGTGATACTGCCTCCAACATATGGTCTTCAACCAAATTTTAAAAAAGCCCACCTGCCTTAGACGAAGGATTTTGCCACTCGAAGGAAGCACATGGGGACATCACCATCATTTAGCAGGGTCCTAAATTGCCTGCTGTCCGCCTGTATACAGAACAAGGACGTTCGTGGCCGTTCGTGAGCGTTCTTCAAAGGAAGGAGGTGGGTGAATAAATCCAAGATGCCAGGGCAGGCCCAGCCCAGCCCAGTGCAGCCCAGCCCGGCACAGCGCACTGCTGTGGAGGTCCACTCCTTCAGGGGTCAGAGAGGAGGGGTATAGGAGGAGCCTGGGCAGAATGGGTGGGGTCAGACAGCAGAGGAGGGGCTTAGGAGGAGCCTGGGCAGAATGGGTGGGGTCAGAGAGGAGGGGCTTAGGAGGAGCCTAGTCAGATTGGGTGGGGTCAAATAGGAGGAGCCTGGGCAGAATGGGTGGGGTCAGACAGCAGAGGAGGGGCTTAGGAGGAGCCTAGTCAGATTGGGTGGGGTCAAATAGGAGGAGCCTGGGCAGAGGGGGTGGGGTCAGAGAGGAGGGGTATAGGAGGAGCCTGGGCAGAGGGGGTGGGGTCAAATAGGAGGAGCCTGGGCAGAATGGGTGGGGTCAGACAGCAGAGGAGGGGCTTAGGAGGAGCCTAGTCAGATTGGGTGGGGTCAAATAGGAGGAGCCTGGGCAGAGGGGGTGGGGTCAGAGAGGAGGGGTATAGGAGGAGCCTGGGCAGAGGGGGTATAGGAGGAGCCTGGGCAGAGGGGGTGGGGTCAGAGAGGAGGGGTATAGGAGGAGCCTGGGCAGAGGGGGTGTAGGAGGAGCCTGGGCAGAGGGGGTGGGGTCAGAGAGGGGGGGCTTAGGAGGAGCCTAGTCAGATTGGGTGGGGTCAAATAGGAGGAGCCTGGGCAGAATGGGTGGGGTCAGACAGCAGAGGAGGGGCTTAGGAGGAGCCTGGGCAGAATGGGTGGGGTCAGAGAGGAGATGCTTAGGCGGAGCCTGGGCAGAATGGGTGGGGTCAGACAGCAGAGGAGGGGCTTAGGAGGAGCCTAGTCAGATTGGGTGGGGTCAAATAGGAGGAGCCTAGTCAGAATGGGTGGAGTCAGAGAGGAGGGGGTATAGGAGGAGCCTAGTCAGATTGGGTGGGGTCAGAGAGGAGGGGTATAGGAGGAGCCTGGGCAGAATGGGTGGGGTCAGACAGCAGATGAGGGGCTTAGGAGGAGCCTAGTCAGATTGGATTGGGGTCAAATAGGAGGAGCCTGGGCAGAATGGGTGAGGTCAGAGAGGAGGGGTATAGGAGGAGCCTAGTCAGATTGGGTGGGGTCAAATAGGAGGGGGTATAGGAGGAGCCTGGGCAGAATGGGTGGGGCCAGACAGCAGAGGAGGGGCTTAGGAGGAACCTAGTCAGATTGGGTGGGGTCAAATAGGAGGAGCCTGTGCAGAATGGGTGGGGTCAGAGAGGAGGGGCTTAGGAGGAGCCTAGTCAGATTGGGTGGGGTAAAATAGGAGGAGCCTGGGCAGAATGGGTGGGGTCAGACAGCAGAGGAGGGGCTTAGGAGGAGCCTAGTCAGATTGGGTGGGGTCAAATAGGAGGAGCCTGGGCAGAATGGGTGGGGTCAGACAGCAGAGGAGGGGTATAGGAGGAGCCTGGGCAGAGGGGGTGGGGTCAGAGAGGAGGGGTATAGGAGGAGCCTCGGCAGAGGGGGTATAGGAGGAGCCTGGGCAGAGGGGGTGGGGTCAGAGAGGAGGGGTATAGGAGGAGCCTGGGCAGAGGGGGTATAGGAGGAGCCTAATCAGATTGGGTGGGGTCCAATAGGAGGAGCCTGGGCAGAATGGGTGGGGTCAGACAGCAGAGGAGGGGCTTAGGAGGAGCCTAGTCAGATTGGGTGGGGTCAAATAGGAGGAGCCTGGGCAGAATGGGTGGGGTCAGACAGCAGAGGAGGGGTATAGGAGGAGCCTGGGCAGAGGGGGTGGGGTCAGAGAGGAGGGGTATAGGAGGAGCCTGGGCAGAGGGGGTGGGGTCAGAGAGGAGGGGTATAGGAGGAGCCTGGGCAGAGGGGGTATAGGAGGAGCCTAGTCAGATTGTGTGGGGTCAAATAGGAGGAGCCTGGGTAGAATGGGTGGAGTCAGAGAGGAGGGGGTATAGGAGGAGCCTGGGCAGAATGGGTGGGGTCAGACAGCAGAGGAGGGGCTTAGGAGGAGCCTAGTCAGATTGGGTGGGGTCAGAGAGGTGGGGTATAGGAGGAGCCTGGGGAGAATGGGTGGGGTCAGACAGCAGAGGAGGGGCTTAGGAGGAGCCTGGGCAGAATGGGTGGGATCAGACAGCAGAGGATGGGTTTAGGAGGAGCTTAGTCAGAATGGGTGGGGTCAGAATGCAGAGGAGGGGTTAAGGAGGAGCCTAGTCAGATTGGGTGGGGTCAGAGAGGAGGGGGTATAGGAGGAGCCTAGTCAGATTGGGTGAGGTCAGACAGCAGAGGAGGGGCTTAGGAGGAGCCTAGTCAGATTGGGGTCAAATAAGAGGGGTATAGGAGGAGCCTGGGCAGAATGGGTGGGGTCAGAGGGGTATGGGAGGAGCCTGGGCAGAATGGGTGGAGTCAGAGAGGAGGGGGTATAGGAGGAGCCTAGTCAGATTGGGTGGGGTCAGAGAGCAGAGGAGGGGTTAAGGAGGAGCCTAGTCAGATTGGGTGTGGTCAAATAGGAGGAGCCTGGGCAGAATGGGTGGGGTCTGAGGGCCTAGGAAGGGGTCATAGATGGAGGAGGATCCTGACTTATGGTGGGGAACTGCAAAAACTTTTTTAATGCACCCCCCTATACTTTCTGATTTCTGTTTGGAGGGGGCAGCCGGGGAGCAGTATTAAAAGGTGCTTAGGCGCAACGTGAAGAGCGATGAGGTGCACAGAATGGCATGCCTTCCAGGTACTTTTTGGGGGGGCTACCATTATTTTTTATTGCTCTGATCCTCCCTCATGGGGTGTACCCCAAATGGTTAGGGGCAACGGGGGAGGGGGGGTGGCAAAAAGCTGTTTGACAGTTTCTGTTACCAACAGGGGTCACCATACGATTCTGCTGCAGTTATGGTATTGAAAGGTACAACAAGGAGCATGTGAATGTATTTTTGCAGGTGGGGTGCCCCAAAATGTTACTGCCAGCAGCAGCAGCCCCCCTCCTCCCCACCCAGCAGATTGGTATAGGTACCTTTAGGACATTTCTGTTGAAAAAAGAGGCTATAGCGAATCGTGCTATGAAATCCTAGAGCACTAACATTTGCTAAATAAAGGTGGCATCGGAGCATACGAATGAGGCAGAGAGAGGCTACTGTTGCCAATTGGTTTGGTGGGTCATAGTGAATAACCTCGGCATGCAAATAGGCAGTGTGAGGATTGGCAGTGTCTGTAGAGAATTTTGGCATGCTCTTCAGCTTATTTTTTCCTCCTTACGTTGGCTATGAACTACAGAGGAAAGGCCCGGCCTTACTGTTGGACAAAACATGTATTTATGATTTTAAGAAGTGTAGTCTGACTGTACTGAGAGGGGCTGTACAGTACGGTAAATGCCTGTATACCCCTGCAATGTGCATCCAACTGTCACTTGAGATTCAATAGCGAACGAAGCAGCTGGGTTACTGACTGAATGTAAATGGAAGGCACATAGCAAGGGTGTTTGTGGTCACTCAAATGATTGAAACCTGGTTGATGCACTACCAAAGCTGGGGTTCCAGGAGGGAACATTTGAGGGGCATTGAGATGGTGGTGCCCAGAGGTCAAAATATGTTTCAGAGACAGAGAGGTACTGCGGTCCTGGTCCCACATTGGGGGTAGTCAAAAGTCCGGCTAAAGATTTCTGTCCAACTGTTACCACGTTTTATGCAGCCTGGCTCCCTCTGTAACGATTCCCCAGTGTCTTTCGATCCTACAGATGACTGTAGCAAACTTCCCAAATTTTTTCTTGGCCTCATACCCCCAAAGGAGTGCCTGACATTTGCCAGCCTAACGATACTCACATTCTGGGAAAAACCTCACTAACCATGCATATTTATGCACCACACATGGCAAATCCTTGCAATTGCAGAACATCATATCGCACTTGTCATCTTTGAGGTGCTGTAAGTATTTGGATTTGAGGGAAATATTCATCCTTGCTTGCTCTCCCACCTGAAGTCTATGGTGCTGCTGTTCCTTTCTCACATGTCCCTACAAAGAGACAAGTGACACACAGACTCAATCACTCAGCAAACATATATGCTTTGACGCTTTCATCTTGCTGTTTACCTTCCAAATGTTCCCCCTTCACCACAAATACAGGCCAGCCATTCCTCATCCCCTCAGTCATCGTAGTCATTCACTCCTTAGGCCCTGCAAGACAAAAATGACCAAGAATCATGTCAGCAAGAAGGAGAAAAGCCTCAGTGTGCTCTTTTGTTCATACTGCTGCCCCCTAGTAACACTTCATGGCCACTGCAGCTTAAGAATGGGACTGAGAAGAGGGCTCTCCTATGCAAATAATGTCCTCCCATGCATACTTTCTTCTGAGACGGTCGGCGGCTTGTGCCGTGATACTGCCTCCAACATATGGTCTTCAACCAAATTTTAAAAAAGCCCACCTGCCTTAGACGAAGGATTTTGCCACTCGAAGGAAGCACATGGGGACATCACCATCATTTAGCAGGGTCCTAAATTGCCTGCTGTCCGCCTGTATACAGAACAAGGACGTTCGTGGCCGTTCGTGAGCGTTCTTCAAAGGAAGGAGGTGGGTGAATAAATCCAAGATGCCAGGGCAGGCCCAGCCCAGCCCAGTGCAGCCCAGCCCGGCACAGCGCACTGCTGTGGAGGTCCACTCCTTCACATCCTGCAGCAGGCATGATGCAGATCTACTAGAGCAAAGGCTTGACTCTGCTCTTGTCTGTCTCTTAAAGGAAAAATCTTTCCAACTTCTTATTGCACCTAATAAATGGACTCTAGCTAGCCTCAAACTCGACCCATCATTTCATTAGCCAGAGCTCATACTTGACCTTTATTTCTATCCAAGCTCACTGGCACCAAACCCCTGATTTGAGCGAGTGGCTCACACTAAAATGAAAAATCACCATCAACCAACCTATTTTACAATAAGTGTAGCACCATCCTCGCATTCTTGTGCTCAGTTATAACCCCCAATACCACAATTGCACTCTGCAATTCACCAAACTTAAAGGACAAAGAATGACGACATTGATTAAGGAAGATAAGGCCTTGTTCCTAGCACCTACTTGAGAAATAGGGCGGTTGGTAGAAGGTCATGAGAGAAAACATATGAAATGTTGGGAGACACCTGCCAAAAAAACACTAGCAAAAAAAAAATCACTGTTTGAAAATTTTCCACCTTAGGACACTTCTACAGCACTGGCAGGATTCAAACCCTGGCCTGTGAGGGCTGTCCCCCCAAAGGTACAAGCCTTACCTTTGAGCTATCTCCTTGGTGGTCTAGAGGATTGCAGTAGTAACTATAAGCAACATACAGGCCTTGGTGTCCTTCCCTGTGGCTTCCATTGCACATTAAATGGATGACCATGACATAAGGACAATTTGATAGGCTACTTACATGGAAACCAGAAAAACACTTAGCAAAAAAAAAAAAAGAAAATCACTGTTTGAAAATTTCCCACCTTGGGATACTTCTACAGCACTGGCAGGATTCGAACCCTGGCCTGTGAGGGCTGTCCCCACCAAAGGTACAAGCCTTACCTTTGAGCTATAGCTCCTTGGTGGTCTGGAGGATTGCAGTAGTAACTATAAGCAACATACAGGCCTTGGTGTCCTTTCCTGTGGCTTCCATTGCACATTAAATGGATGACCATGACATAAGGACAATTTGATAGGCTACTTACATGGAAACCAGAAAAACACTTAGCAACAAAAAATAAAAGAAAATCACTGTTTGAAAATTTCCCACCTTGGGATACTTCTACAGCACTGGCAGGATTCGAACCCTGGCCTGTGAGGGCTGTCCCCACCAAAGGTACAAGCCTTACCTTTGAGCTATAGCTCCTTGGTGGTCTGGAGGATTGCAGTAGTAACTATAAGCAACATACAGGCCTTGGTGTCCTTTCCTGTGGCTTCCATTGCACATTAAATGGATGACCATGACATACGGACAATTTGATAGGCTACTTACATGGAAACCAGAAAAACACTTAGCAAAAAAAAATAAAAGAAAATCACTGTTTGAAAATTTCCCACCTTGGGATACTTCTACAGCACTGGCAGGATTCGAACCCTGGCCTGTGAGGGCTGTCCCCACCAAAGGTACAAGCCTTACCTTTGAGCTATAGCTCCTTGGTGGTCTAGAGGATTGCAGAAGTAACTATAAGCAACATACAGGCCTTGGTGTCCTTTCCTGTGGCTTCCATTGCACATTAAAAGGATGACCATGACATAAGGACAATTTGATAGGCTACTTACATGGAAACCAGTGTGGTCCAGTGGGTAAGTTCCTGCCTTCCATCCAGGCAACCAGGGTTCAAATCCCGGGTTCGGCACCAGGTAAGTAAATTGGTAAGTAAAATGTGTCTGTGTGTTGTGTAAGAGTGGAATCATGCCTAGCGAAAGAGGGATTGCAGATTGGTCGGGGTCAGACAGCAGAGGAGGGGCTTAGGAGGAGCCTAGTCAGATTGGGTGGGGTCAGAGAGGTGGGGTATAGGAGGAGCCTGGGCAGAATGGGTGGGGTCAGACAGCAGAGGAGGGGCTTAGGAGGAGCCTGGGCAGAATGGGTGGGGTCAGACAGCAGAGGAGGGGCTTAGGAGGAACCTAGTCAGATTGGGTGGGGTCAAATAGGAGGAGCCTGGGCAGAGGGGGTGGGGTCAGAGAGGAGGGGTAGAGGAGGGGTATAGGAGGAGCCTGGGCAGAATGGGTGGGGTCAGACAGCAGAGGAGGAGCCTGGGCAGAATGGGTGGGGTCAGAGAGGAGGAGCCTAGTCAGATTGGGTGGGGTCAAATAGGAGGAGCCTGGGCACAATGGGTGGGGTCAGACAGCAGAGGAGGGGCTTAGGAGGAGCCTGGGCAGGATGAGGGGGTATATGGGCAGAATGGGTGGGGTCAGAGAGGAGGGGCCTAGGAGGAGCCTGGGCAGAATGGGTGGAGTCAGAGAGGAGGGGGTATAGGAGGAGCCTGGGCAGAATGGGTATAGGAGGAGCCTAGTCAGATTGGGTGTGGTCAAATAGGAGGAGCCTGGGCAGAATGGGTGGGGTCAGAGAGGAGGGGGTATAGGAGGAGCCAGGGCAGAGGGGGGTGTAGGAGGAGCCTAGTCAGATTGGGTGGGGTCAAATAGGACGAGCTTGGGCAGAATGGGTGGGGTCAGAGGGGTATGGGAGGAGCCTGGGTGGAGTCAGAGAGGAGGGGGTATAGGAGGAGCCTGGCAGAGGGGGGTGTAGGAGGAGCCTGGGCAGAATGGGTGGGGTCAGACAGCAGAGGAGGGGCTTAGGAGGAGCCTAGTCAGATTGGGTGGGGTCAAATAGGAGGAGCCTGGGCAGAATGGGTGGGGTCAGGCAGCAGAGGAGGGGTATAGGAGGAGCCTGGCGGAGGGGTATAGGAGGAGCCTGGCAGAGGGGGGTGTAGGAGGAGCCTAGTCAGATTGGGTGGGGTCAAATAGGAGGAGCCTGGGCAGAATGGGTGGGGTCAGAGGGGTATGGGAGGAGCCTGGGTAGAATGGGGTCAGACAGCAGAGGAGGGGCTTAGAAGGAGCCTGGGCAGAATGGGTGGGGTCAGAGAGGAGGGGCTTAGGAGGAGCCTAGTCAGATTGGGTGGGGTCAAATAGGAGGAGCCTGGGCAGAATGGGTGGGGTCAGACAGCAGAGGAGGGGCTTAGGAGGAGCCTAGTCAGATTGGGTGGGGTCAAATAGGAGGAGCCTGGGCAGAGGGGGTATAGGAGGAGCCTGGGCAGAGGGGGTGGGGTCAGAGAGGAGGGGGTATAGGAGGAGCCTGGGCAGAGGGGGTATAGGAGGAGCCTGGGCAGAGGGGGTGGGGTCAGAGAGGAGGGGGTATAGGAGGAGCCTGGGCAGAATGGGTATAGGAGGAGCCTAGTCAGATTGGGTGTGGTCAAATAGGAGGAGCCTGGGCAGAATGGGTGGGGTCAGAGGGGTATGGGAGGAGCCTGGGTAGAATGGGTGGAGTCAGAGAGGAGGGGGTATAGGAGGAGCCTGGCAGAGGGGGGTGTAGGAGGAGCCTAGTCAGATTGGGTGGGGTCAAATAGGAGGAGCCTGGGCAGAATGGGTGGAGTCAGAGAGGAGGGGCTTAGGCGGAGCCTGGGCAGAATGGGTGGGGGTCAGACAGCAGAGGAGGGGCTTAGGAGGAGCCTGGGCAGAGGGGGTATAGGAGGAGCCTAGTCAGATTGGGTGGGGTCAAATAGGAGGAGCCTGGGCAGAATGGGTGGGGTCAGACAGCAGAGGAGGGGCTTAGGAGGAGCCAAGTCAGATTGGGTGGGGTCAAATAGGAGGGGTATAGGAGGAGCCTGGGCAGAATGGGTGGGGTCAGAGGGGTATGGGAGGAGCCTGGGCAGAATGGGTGGAGTCAGAGAGGAGGGGGTATAGGAGGAGCCTGGGCAGAATGGGTGGGGTCAGACAGCAGAGGAGATGCTTAGGCAGAGCCTGGGCAGTATGGGTGGGGGCAGACAGCAGAGGAGGGGCTTAGGAGGAGCCTAGTCAGATTGGGTGGGGTCAAATAGGAGGAGCCTAGTCAGATTGGGTGGGGTCAGAGAGGAGGGGCTTAGGAGGAGCCTAGGGGCTTAGGAGGAGCCTAGTCAGATTGGGTGGGGTCAGAGAGGAGGGGTATAGGAGGAGCCTGGCCAGAATGGGTGGGGTCAGACAGCAGATGAGGGGCTTAGGAGGAGCCTGGGCAGAATTGGTGGGGTCAGAGAGGAGGGGCTTAGGAGGAGCCTGGGCAGAATGGGTGGGGTCAGACAGCAGAGGAGGGGCTTAGGAGGAGCCTAGTCAGATTGGGTGGGGTCAAATAGGAGGAGCCTGGGCAGAATGGGTGAGGTCAGAGAGGAGGGGTATAGGAGGAGCCTAGTCAGATTGGGTGGGGTCAAATAGGAGGGGGTATAGGAGGAGCCTGGGCAGAATGGGTGGGGCCAGACAGCAGAGGAGGGGCTTAGGAGGAACCTAGTCAGATTGGGTGGGGTCAAATAGGAGGAGCCTGGGCAGAATGGGTGAGGTCAGAGAGGAGGGGTATAGGAGGAGCCTAGTCAGATTGGGTGGGGTCAAATAGGAGGGGGTATAGGAGGAGCCTGGGCAGAATGGGTGGGGCCAGACAGCAGAGGAGGGGCTTAGGAGGAACCTAGTCAGATTGGGTGGGGTCAAATAGGAGGAGCCTGGGCAGAATGGGTGGGGTCAGACAGCAGAGGAGGGGCTTAGGAGGAGCCTGGGCAGAATGGGTGGGGTCAGAGAGGAGGGACTTAGGAGGAGCCTGGGCAGAATGGGTGGAGTCAGAGAGGAGGGGGTATAGGAGGAGCCTAGTCAGATTGGGTGGGGTCAAATAGGAGGAGCCTGGCAGAATGGGTGGGGTCAGAGGGGTATGGGAGGAGCCTGGGTAGAATGGGTGGAGTCAGAGAGGAGGGGGTATAGGAGGAGCCTGGCAGAGGGGGGTGTAGGAGGAGCCTAGTCAGATTAGGTGGGATTAAATAGGAGGAGCCTGGGTAGAGGGGGTGGGGTCAGAGAGGAGGGGTATAGGAGGAGCCTGGGCAGAATGGGTGGGGTCAGACAGCAGAGGAGGGGCTTAGGAGGAGCCTGGGCAGAATGGGTGGGGTCAGAGAGGAGGAGCCTAGTCAGATTGGGTGGGGTCAAATAGGAGGAGCCTGGGCAGAATGGGTGGGGTCAGACAGCAGAGGAGGGGCTTAGGAGGAGCCTAGTCAGATTGGGTGGGGTCAGAGAGGTGGGGTATAGGAGGAGCCTGGGGAGAATGGGTGGGGTCAGACAGCAGAGAAGGGGCTTAGGAGGAGCCTTGTCAGATTGGGTGGGGTCAAATAGGAGGAGCCTGGGCAGAGGGGGGTATAGGAGGAGCCTAGTCAGATTGGGTGGGGTCAGAGAGCAGAGGAGGGGCTTAGGAGGAGCCTAGGGGCTTAGGAGGAGCCTAGTCAGATTGGGTGGGGTCAAATAGGAGGAGCCTGGGCAGAATGGGTGGGGTCAGAGGGGTATGGGAGGAGCCTGGGTAGAATGGGTGGAGTCAGAGAGGAGGGGGTATAGGAGGAGCCTGGGCAGAGGGGGGTGTAGGAGGAGCCTAGTCAGATTGGGTGGGGTCAAATAGGAGGAGCCTGGGCAGAATGGGTGGGGTCAGAGGGGTATGGGAGGAGCCTGGGTAGAATGGGTGGAGTCAGAGAGGAGGGGGTATAGGAGGAGCCTGGCAGAGGGGGGTGTAGGAGGAGCCTAGTCAGATTGGGTGGGGTCAAATAGGAGGAGCCTGGGCACAATGGGAGGGGTCAGAGGGGTATGGGAGGAGCCTGGGTAGAATGGGTGGAGTCAGAGAGGAGGGGGTATAGGAGGAGCCTAGTCAGAGGGGGTGGGGTCAGAGAGGAGGGGCTTAGGAGGAGCCTAGTCAGATTGGGTGGGATCAAATAGGAGGAGCCTGGGCAGAATGGGTGGAGTCAGAGAGGTGGGGCTTAGGAGGAGCCTGGGCAGAATGGGTGGGGTCAGAGAGGAGGGGCTTAGGCGGAGCCTGGGCAGAATGGGTGGGGGTCAGACAGCAGAGGAGGGGCTTAGGAGGAGCCTGGGCAGAGGGGGTATAGGAGGAGCCTAGTCAGATTGGGTGGGGTCAAATAGGAGGAGCCTGGGCAGAATGGGTGGGGTCAGACAGCAGAGGAGGGGCTTAGGAGGAGCCTAGTCAGATTGGGTGGGGTCAAATAGGAGGAGCCTGGGCAGAATGGGTGGAGTCAGAGAGGTGGGGCTTAGGAGGAGCCTGGGCAGAATGGGTGGGGTCAGACAGCAGAGGAGGGGCTTAGGAGGAGCCTGGGCAGAGGGGGTATAGGAGGAGCCTAGTCAGATTGGGTGGGGTCAAATAGGAGGAGCCTGGGCAGAATAGGTGGGGTCAGACAGCAGAGGAGGGGCTTAGGAGGAGCCAAGTCAGATTGGGTGGGGTCAAATAGGAGGGGTATAGGAGGAGCCTGGGCAGAATGGGTGGGGTCAGAGGGGTATGGGAGGAGCCTGGGCAGAATGGGTGGAGTCAGAGAGGAGGGGGTATAGGAGGAGCCTGGGCAGAATGGGTGGGGTCAGACAGCAGAGGAGGGGCTTAGGAGGAGCCTGGGCAGAATGGGTGGGGTCAGAGAGGAGATGCTTAGGCAGAGCCTGGGCAGTATGGGTGGGGTCAGACAGCAGAGGAGGGGCTTAGGAGGAGCCTAGTCAGATTGGGTGGGGTCAAATAGGAGGAGCCTAGTCAGAATGGGTGGAGTCAGAGAGGAGGGGGTATAGGAGGAGCCTAGTCAGATTGGGTGGGGTCAGAGAGGAGGGGCTTAGGAGGAGCCTAGGCAGAATGGGTGGGGTCAGACAGCAGAGGAGGGGCTTAGGAGGCGCCTGGGCAGAATTGGTGGGGTCAGAGAGGAGGGGCTTAGGAGGAGCCTGGGCAGAATGGGTGGGGTCAGACAGCAGAGGAGGGGCTTAGGAGGAGCCTAGTCAGATTGGGTGGGGTCAAATAGGAGGAGCCTGGGCAGAATGGGTGAGGTCAGAGAGGAGGGGTATAGGAGGAGCCTAGTCAGATTGGGTGGGGTCAAATAGGAGGGGGTATAGGAGGAGCCTGGGCAGAATGGGTGGGGCCAGACAGCAGAGGAGGGGCTTAGGAGGAACCTAGTCAGATTGGGTGGGGTCACATAGGAGGAGCCTGGGCAGAATGGGTGGGGTCAGACAGCAGAGGAGGGGCTTAGGAGGAGCCTGGGCAGAATGGGTGGGGTCAGAGAGGAGTATCTTAGGCGGAGCCTGGGCAGAATGGGTGGGGTCAGACAGCAGAGGAGAGGCTTAGGAGGAGCCTAGTCAGATTGGGTGGGGTCGAATAGGAGGAGCCTAGTCAGAATGGGTGGAGTCAGAGAGGAGGGGGTATAGGAGGAGCCTAGTCAGATTGGGTGGGGTCAGAGAGGAGGGGCTTAGGAGGAGCCTAGGGGCTTAGGAGGAGCCTAGTCAGATTGGGTGGGGTCAGAGAGGAGGGGTATAGGAGGAGCCTGGGCAGAATGGGTGGGGTCAGACAGCAGATGAGGGGCTTAGGAGGAGCCTGGGCAGAATTGGTGGGGTCAGAGAGGAGGGGCTTAGGAGGAGCCTGGGCAGAATAGGTGGGGTCAGACAGCAGAGGAGGGGCTTAGGAGGAGCCTAGTCAGATTGGGTGGGGTCAAATAGGAGGAGCCTGGGCAGAATGGGTGAGGTCAGAGAGGAGGGGTATAGGAGGAGCCTAGTCAGATTGGGTGGGGTCAAATAGGAGGGGGTATAGGAGGAGCCTGGGCAGAATGGGTGGGGCCAGACAGCAGAGGAGGGGCTTAGGAGGAACCTAGTCAGATTGGGTGGGGTCAAATAGGAGGAGCCTGGGCAGAATGGGTGGGGTCAGACAGCAGAGGAGGGGCTTAGGAGGAGCCTGGGCAGAATGGGTGGGGTCAAATAGGAGGAGCCTGGGCAGAATGGGTGGGGTCAGAGGGGTATGGGAGGAGCCTGGGTAGAATGGGTGGAGTCAGAGAGGAGGGGGTATAGGAGGAGCCTGGCAGAGGGGGGTGTAGGAGGAGCCTAGTCAGATTGGGTGGGGTCAAATAGGAGGAGCCTGGGCAGAGGGGGTGGGGTCAGAGAGGAGGGGCCTAGGAGGAGCCTGGGCAGAATGGGTGGAGTCAGAGAGGAGGGGGTATAGGAGGAGCCTGGGCAGAATGGGTATAGGAGGAGCCTAGTCAGATTGGGTGTGGTCAAATAGGAGGAGCCTGGGCAGAATGGGTGGGGTCAGAGAGGAGGGTGTATAGGAGGAGCCTGGGCAGAGGGGGGTGTAGGAGGAGCCTAGTCAGATTGGGTGGGGTCAAATAGGAGGAGCCTGGGCAGAATGGGTGGGGTCAGAGGGGTATGGGAGGAGCCTGGGTAGAATGGGTGGAGTCAGAGAGGAGGGGGTATAGGAGGAGCCTGGCAGAGGGGGGTGTAGGAGGAGCCTGGGCAGAATGGGTGGGGTCAGACAGCAGAGGAGGGGCTTAGGAGGAGCCTAGTCAGATTGGGTGGGGTCAAATAAGAGGAGCCTGGGCAGAATGGGTGGGGTCAGAGGGGTATGGGAGGAGCCTGGGTAGAATGGGTGGAGTCAGAGAGGAGGGGGTATAGGAGGAGCCTGGGCAGAGGGGGGTGTAGGAGGAGCCTAGTCAGATTGGGTGGGGTCAAATAGGAGGAGCCTGGGCAGAATGGGTGGGGTCAGAGGGGTATGGGAGGAGCCTGGGTAGAATGGGTGGAGTCAGAGAGGAGGGGGTATAGGAGGAGCCTGGCAGAGGGGGGTGTAGGAGGAGCCTAGTCAGATTGGGTGGGGTCAAATAGGAGGAGCCTGGGCAGAGGGGGTGGGGTCAGAGAGGAGGGGTATAGGAGGAGCCTGGGCAGAATGGGTGGGGTCAGACAGCAGAGGAGGGGCTTAGGAGGAGCCTGGGCAGAATGGGTGGGGTCAGAGAGGAGGGGCTTAGGAGGAGCCTAGTCAGATTGGGTGGGGTCAAATAGGAGGAGCCTGGGCAGAATGGGTGGGGTCAGACAGCAGAGGAGGGGCTTAGGAGGAGCCTAGTCAGATTGGGTGGGGTCAAATAGGAGGAGCCTGGGCAGAGGGGGTATAGGAGGAGCCTGGGCAGAGGGGGTGGGGTCAGAGAGGAGGGGGTATAGGAGGAGCCTGGGCAGAATGGGTATAGGAGGAGCCTAGTCAGATTGGGTGTGGTCAAATAGGAGGAGCCTGGGCAGAATGGGTGGGGTCAGAGGGGTATGGGAGGAGCCTGGGTAGAATGGGTGGAGTCAGAGAGGAGGGGATATAGGAGGAGCCTGGCAGAGGGGGGTGTAGGAGGAGCCTAGTCAGATTGGGTGGGGTCAAATAGGAGGAGCCTGGGCACAATGGGAGGGGTCAGAGGGGTATGGGAGGAGCCTGGGTAGAATGGGTGGGGTCAGAGAGGAGGGGCTTAGGAGGAGCCTAGTCAGATTGGGTAGGGTCAAATAGGAGGAGCCTGGGCAGAATGGGTGGAGTCAGAGAGGAGGGGCTTAGGCGGAGCCTGGGCAGAATGGGTGGGGGTCAGACAGCAGAGGAGGGGCTTAGGAGGAGCCTGGGCAGAGGGGGTATAGGAGGAGCCTAGTCAGATTGGGTGGGGTCAAATAGGAGGAGCCTGGGCAGAATGGGTGGGGTCAGACAGCAGAGGAGGGGCTTAGGAGGAGCCAAGTCAGATTGGGTGGGGTCAAATAGGAGGGGTATAGGAGGAGCCTGGGCAGAATGGGTGGGGTCAGAGGGGTATGGGAGGAGCCTGGGCAGAATGGGTGGAGTCAGAGAGGAGGGGGTATAGGAGGAGCCTGGGCAGAATGGGTGGGGTCAGACAGCAGAGGAGATGCTTAGGCAGAGCCTGGGCAGTATGGGTGGGGGCAGACAGCAGAGGAGGGGCTTAGGAGGAGCCTAGTCAGATTGGGTGGGGTCAAATAGGAGGAACCTAGTCAGAATGGGTGGAGTCAGAGAGGAGGGGGTATAGGAGGAGCCTAGTCAGATTGGGTGGGGTCAGAGAGGAGGGGCTTAGGAGGAGCCTAGGGGCTTAGGAGGAGCCTAGTCAGATTGGGTGGGGTCAGAGAGGAGGGGTATAGGAGGAGCCTGGGCAGAATGGGTGGGGTCAGACAGCAGATGAGGGGCTTAGGAGGAGCCTGGGCAGAATTGGTGGGGTCAGAGAGGAGGGGCTTAGGAGGAGCCTGGGCAGAATGGGTGGGGTCAGACAGCAGAGGAGGGGCTTAGGAGGAGCCTAGTCAGATTGGGTGGGGTCAAATAGGAGGAGCCTGGGCAGAATGGGTGAGGTCAGAGAGGAGGGGTATAGGAGGAGCCTAGTCAGATTGGGTGGGGTCAAATAGGAGGGGGTATAGGAGGAGCCTGGGCAGAATGGGTGGGGCCAGACAGCAGAGGAGGGGCTTAGGAGGAACCTAGTCAGATTGGGTGGGGTCAAATAGGAGGAGCCTGGGCAGAATGGGTGAGGTCAGAGAGGAGGGGTATAGGAGGAGCCTAGTCAGATTGGGTGGGGTCAAATAGGAGGGGGTATAGGAGGAGCCTGGGCAGAATGGGTGGGGCCAGACAGCAGAGGAGGGGCTTAGGAGGAACCTAGTCAGATTGGGTGGGGTCAAATAGGAGGAGCCTGGGCAGAATGGGTGGGGTCAGACAGCAGAGGAGGGGCTTAGGAGGAGCCTGGGCAGAATGGGTGGGGTCAGAGAGGAGGGACTTAGGAGGAGCCTGGGCAGAATGGGTGGAGTCAGAGAGGAGGGGGTATAGGAGGAGCCTGGGCAGAATGGGTGGGGTCAGACAGCAGAGGAGGGGCTTAGGAGGAGCCTAGTCAGAATGGGTGGAGTCAGAGAGGAGGGGTATAGGAGGAGCCTGGGCAGAATGGGTGGAGTCAGAGAGGAGGGGGTATAGGAGGAGCCTGGGCAGAATGGGTGGGGTCAGAGGGGTATGGGAGGAGCCTGGGCAGAATGGGTGGAGTCAGAGAGGAGGGGCTTAGGCGGAGCCTGGGCAGAATGGGTGGAGTCAGAGAGGAGGGGGTATAGGAGGAGCCTGGGCAGAATGGGTGGGGTCAGAGAGGAGGGGGTAAAGGAGGAGCCTGGCAGAGGGGGGTATAGGAGGAGCCTGGGCAGAGGGGGGTGTAGGAGGAGCCTAGTCAGATTGGGTGGGGTCAAATAGGAGGAGCCTGGGCAGAATGGGTGGGGTCAGAGGGGTATGGGAGGAGCCTGGGTAGAATGGGTGGAGTCAGAGAGGAGGGGGTATAGGAGGAGCCTGGCAGAGGGGGGTGTAGGAGGAGCCTAGTCAGATTGGGTGGGGTCAAATAGGAGGAGCCTGGGCAGAATGGGTGGGGTCAGAGGGGTATGGGAGGAGCCTGGGTAGAATGGGTGGAGTCAGAGAGGAGGGGGTATAGGAGGAGCCTGGCAGAGGGGGGTGTAGGAGGAGCCTAGTCAGATTAGGTGGGGTCAAATAGGAGGAGCCTGGGTAGAGGGGGTGGGGTCAGAGAGGAGGGGTATAGGAGGAGCCTGGGCAGAATGGGTGGGGTCAGACAGCAGAGGAGGGGCTTAGGAGGAGCCTGGGCAGAATGGGTGGGGTCAGAGAGGAGGAGCCTAGTCAGATTGGGTGGGGTCAAATAGGAGGAGCCTGGGCAGAATGGGTGGGGTCAGACAGCAGAGGAGGGGCTTAGGAGGAGCCTGGGCAGGATGAGGGTGTATATGGGCAGAATGGGTGGGGTCAGAGAGGAGGGGCCTAGGAGGAGCCTGGGCAGAATGGGTGGAGTCAGAGAGGAGGGGGTATAGGAGGAGCCTGGGCAGAATGGGTATAGGAGGAGCCTAGTCAGATTGGGTGTGGTCAAATAGGAGGAGCCTGGGCAGAATGGGTGGGGTCAGAGAGGAGGGGGTATAGGAGGAGCCTGGGCAGAGGGGGGTGTAGGAGGAGCCTAGTCAGATTGGGTATAGGAGGAGCCTAGTCAGATTGGGTGTGGTCAAATAGGAGGAGCCTGGGCAGAATGGGTGGGGTCAGAGAGGAGGGGGTATAGGAGGAGCCTGGGCAAAGGGGGGTATAGGAGGAGCCTGGGCAGAGGGGGGTGTAGGAGGAGCCTAGTCAGATTGGGTGGGGTCAAATAGGAGGAGCCTGGGCAGAATGGGTGGGGTCAGAGGGGTATGGGAGGAGCCTGGGTAGAATGGGTGGAGTCAGAGAGGAGGGGGTATAGGAGGAGCCTGGCAGAGGGGGGTGTAGGAGGAGCCTAGTCAGATTGGGTGGGGTCAAATAGGAGGAGCCTGGGCAGAATGGGTGGGGTCAGAGGGGTATGGGAGGAGCCTGGGTAGAATGGGTGGAGTCAGAGAGGAGGGGGTATAGGAGGAGCCTGGCAGAGGGGGGTGTAGGAGGAGCCTAGTCAGATTAGGTGGGGTCAAATAGGAGGAGCCTGGGTAGAGGGGGTGGGGTCAGAGAGGAGGGGTATAGGAGGAGCCTGGGCAGAATGGGTGGGGTCAGACAGCAGAGGAGGGGCTTAGGAGGAGCCTGGGCAGAATGGGTGGGGTCAGAGAGGAGGAGCCTAGTCAGATTGGGTGGGGTCAAATAGGAGGAGCCTGGGCAGAATGGGTGGGGTCAGACAGCAGAGGAGGGGCTTAGGAGGAGCCTGGGCAGGATGAGGGTGTATATGGGCAGAATGGGTGGGGTCAGAGAGGAGGGGCCTAGGAGGAGCCTGGGCAGAATGGGTGGAGTCAGAGAGGAGGGGGTATAGGAGGAGCCTGGGCAGAATGGATATAGGAGGAGCCTAGTCAGATTGGGTGTGGTCAAATAGGAGGAGCCTGGGCAGAATGGGTGGGGTCAGAGAGGAGGGGGTATAGGAGGAGCCTGGGCAGAGGGGGGTGTAGGAGGAGCCTAGTCAGATTGGGTGGGGTCAAATAGGAGGAGCCTGGGCAGAATGGGTGGGGTCAGAGGGGTATTGGAGGAGCCTGGGTAGAATGGGTGGAGTCAGAGAGGAGGGGGTATAGGAGGAGCCTGGCAGAGGGGGGTGTAGGAGGAGCCTAGTCAGATTGGGTGGGGTCAAATAGGAGGAGCCTGGGCAGAGGGGGTGGGGTCAGAGAGGAGGGGTATAGGAGGAGCCTGGGCAGAGGGGGTATAGGAGGAGCCTGGGCAGAGGGGGTGGGGTCAGAGAGGAGGGGGTATAGGAGGAGCCTGGGCAGAATGGGTGGGGTCAGACAGCAGAGGAGGGGCTTAGGAGGAGCCTAGTCAGATTGGGTGGGGTCAGAGAGGTGGGGTATAGGAGGAGCCTGGGGAGAATGGGTGGGGTCAGACAGCAGAGAAGGGGCTTAGGAGGAGCCTTGTCAGATTGGGTGGGGTCAAATAGGAGGAGCCTGGGCAGAGGGGGGTATAGGAGGAGCCTAGTCAGATTGGGTGGGGTCAGAGAGGAGGGACTTAGGAGGAGCCTGGGCAGAATGGGTGGAGTCAGAGAGGAGGGGGTATAGGAGGAGCCTGGGCAGAATGGGTGGGGTCAGACAGCAGAGGAGGGGCTTAGGAGGAGCCTAGTCAGAATGGGTGGAGTCAGAGAGGAGGGGTATAGGAGGAGCCTGGGCAGAATGGGTGGAGTCAGAGAGGAGGGGGTATAGGAGGAGCCTGGGCAGAATGGGTGGGGTCAGAGGGGTATGGGAGGAGCCTGGGCAGAATGGGTGGAGTCAGAGAGGAGGGGCTTAGGCGGAGCCTGGGCAGAATGGGTGGAGTCAGAGAGGAGGGGGTATAGGAGGAGCCTGGGCAGAATGGGTGGGGTCAGAGAGGAGGGGGTAAAGGAGGAGCCTGGCAGAGGGGGGTATAGGAGGAGCCTGGGCAGAGGGGGGTGTAGGAGGAGCCTAGTCAGATTGGGTGGGGTCAAATAGGAGGAGCCTGGGCAGAATGGGTGGGGTCAGAGGGGTATGGGAGGAGCCTGGGTAGAATGGGTGGAGTCAGAGAGGAGGGGGTATAGGAGGAGCCTGGCAGAGGGGGGTGTAGGAGGAGCCTAGTCAGATTGGGTGGGGTCAAATAGGAGGAGCCTGGGCAGAATGGGTGGGGTCAGAGGGGTATGGGAGGAGCCTGGGTAGAATGGGTGGAGTCAGAGAGGAGGGGGTATAGGAGGAGCCTGGCAGAGGGGGGTGTAGGAGGAGCCTAGTCAGATTAGGTGGGGTCAAATAGGAGGAGCCTGGGTAGAGGGGGTGGGGTCAGAGAGGAGGGGTATAGGAGGAGCCTGGGCAGAATGGGTGGGGTCAGACAGCAGAGGAGGGGCTTAGGAGGAGCCTGGGCAGAATGGGTGGGGTCAGAGAGGAGGAGCCTAGTCAGATTGGGTGGGGTCAAATAGGAGGAGCCTGGGCAGAATGGGTGGGGTCAGACAGCAGAGGAGGGGCTTAGGAGGAGCCTGGGCAGGATGAGGGTGTATATGGGCAGAATGGGTGGGGTCAGAGAGGAGGGGCCTAGGAGGAGCCTGGGCAGAATGGGTGGAGTCAGAGAGGAGGGGGTATAGGAGGAGCCTGGGCAGAATGGGTATAGGAGGAGCCTAGTCAGATTGGGTGTGGTCAAATAGGAGGAGCCTGGGCAGAATGGGTGGGGTCAGAGAGGAGGGGGTATAGGAGGAGCCTGGGCAGAGGGGGGTGTAGGAGGAGCCTAGTCAGATTGGGTATAGGAGGAGCCTAGTCAGATTGGGTGTGGTCAAATAGGAGGAGCCTGGGCAGAATGGGTGGGGTCAGAGAGGAGGGGGTATAGGAGGAGCCTGGGCAAAGGGGGGTATAGGAGGAGCCTGGGCAGAGGGGGGTGTAGGAGGAGCCTAGTCAGATTGGGTGGGGTCAAATAGGAGGAGCCTGGGCAGAATGGGTGGGGTCAGAGGGGTATGGGAGGAGCCTGGGTAGAATGGGTGGAGTCAGAGAGGAGGGGGTATAGGAGGAGCCTGGCAGAGGGGGGTGTAGGAGGAGCCTAGTCAGATTGGGTGGGGTCAAATAGGAGGAGCCTGGGCAGAATGGGTGGGGTCAGAGGGGTATGGGAGGAGCCTGGGTAGAATGGGTGGAGTCAGAGAGGAGGGGGTATAGGAGGAGCCTGGCAGAGGGGGGTGTAGGAGGAGCCTAGTCAGATTAGGTGGGGTCAAATAGGAGGAGCCTGGGTAGAGGGGGTGGGGTCAGAGAGGAGGGGTATAGGAGGAGCCTGGGCAGAATGGGTGGGGTCAGACAGCAGAGGAGGGGCTTAGGAGGAGCCTGGGCAGAATGGGTGGGGTCAGAGAGGAGGAGCCTAGTCAGATTGGGTGGGGTCAAATAGGAGGAGCCTGGGCAGAATGGGTGGGGTCAGACAGCAGAGGAGGGGCTTAGGAGGAGCCTGGGCAGGATGAGGGTGTATATGGGCAGAATGGGTGGGGTCAGAGAGGAGGGGCCTAGGAGGAGCCTGGGCAGAATGGGTGGAGTCAGAGAGGAGGGGGTATAGGAGGAGCCTGGGCAGAATGGATATAGGAGGAGCCTAGTCAGATTGGGTGTGGTCAAATAGGAGGAGCCTGGGCAGAATGGGTGGGGTCAGAGAGGAGGGGGTATAGGAGGAGCCTGGGCAGAGGGGGGTGTAGGAGGAGCCTAGTCAGATTGGGTGGGGTCAAATAGGAGGAGCCTGGGCAGAATGGGTGGGGTCAGAGGGGTATTGGAGGAGCCTGGGTAGAATGGGTGGAGTCAGAGAGGAGGGGGTATAGGAGGAGCCTGGCAGAGGGGGGTGTAGGAGGAGCCTAGTCAGATTGGGTGGGGTCAAATAGGAGGAGCCTGGGCAGAGGGGGTGGGGTCAGAGAGGAGGGGTATAGGAGGAGCCTGGGCAGAGGGGGTATAGGAGGAGCCTGGGCAGAGGGGGTGGGGTCAGAGAGGAGGGGGTATAGGAGGAGCCTGGGCAGAATGGGTGGGGTCAGACAGCAGAGGAGGGGCTTAGGAGGAGCCTAGTCAGATTGGGTGGGGTCAGAGAGGTGGGGTATAGGAGGAGCCTGGGGAGAATGGGTGGGGTCAGACAGCAGAGAAGGGGCTTAGGAGGAGCCTTGTCAGATTGGGTGGGGTCAAATAGGAGGAGCCTGGGCAGAGGGGGGTATAGGAGGAGCCTAGTCAGATTGGGTGGGGTCAGAGAGCAGAGGAGGGGCTTAGGAGGAGCCTAGGGGCTTAGGAGGAGCCTAGTCAGATTGGGTGGGGTCAAATAGGAGGAGCCTGGGCAGAATGGGTGGGGTCAGAGGGGTATGGGAGGAGCCTGGGTAGAATGGGTGGAGTCAGAGAGGAGGGGGTATAGGAGGAGCCTGGGCAGAGGGGGGTGTAGGAGGAGCCTAGTCAGATTGGGTGGGGTCAAATAGGAGGAGCCTGGGCAGAATGGGTGGGGTCAGAGGGGTATGGGAGGAGCCTGGGTAGAATGGGTGGAGTCAGAGAGGAGGGGGTATAGGAGGAGCCTGGCAGAGGGGGGTGTAGGAGGAGCCTAGTCAGATTGGGTGGGGTCAAATAGGAGGAGCCTGGGCACAATGGGAGGGGTCAGAGGGGTATGGGAGGAGCCTGGGTAGAATGGGTGGAGTCAGAGAGGAGGGGGTATAGGAGGAGCCTAGTCAGAGGGGGTGGGGTCAGAGAGGAGGGGCTTAGGAGGAGCCTAGTCAGATTGGGTGGGGTCAAATAGGAGGAGCCTGGGCAGAATGGGTGGAGTCAGAGAGGTGGGGCTTAGGAGGAGCCTGGGCAGAATGGGTGGGGTCAGAGAGGAGGGGCTTAGGCGGAGCCTGGGCAGAATGGGTGGGGGTCAGACAGCAGAGGAGGGGCTTAGGAGGAGCCTGGGCAGAGGGGGTATAGGAGGAGCCTAGTCAGATTGGGTGGGGTCAAATAGGAGGAGCCTGGGCAGAATGGGTGGGGTCAGACAGCAGAGGAGGGGCTTAGGAGGAGCCTAGTCAGATTGGGTGGGGTCAAATAGGAGGAGCCTGGGCAGAATGGGTGGAGTCAGAGAGGTGGGGCTTAGGAGGAGCCTGGGCAGAATGGGTAGGGTCAGAGAGGAGGGGCTTAGGCCGAGCCTGGGCAGAATGGGTGGGGGTCAGACAGCAGAGGAGGGGCTTAGGAGGAGCCTGGGCAGAGGGGGTATAGGAGGAGCCTAGTCAGATTGGGTGGGGTCAAATAGGAGGAGCCTGGGCAGAATGGGTGGGGTCAGACAGCAGAGGAGGGGCTTAGGAGGAGCCAAGTCAGATTGGGTGGGGTCAAATAGGAGGGGTATAGGAGGAGCCTGGGCAGAATGGGTGGGGTCAGAGGGGTATGGGAGGAGCCTGGGCAGAATGGGTGGAGTCAGAGAGGAGGGGGTATAGGAGGATCCTGGGCAGAATGGGTGGGGTCAGACAGCAGAGGAGGGGCTTAGGAGGAGCCTGGGCAGAATGGGTGGGGTCAGACAGCAGAGGAGGGGCTTAGGAGGAGCCTGGGCAGAATGGGTGGGGTCAGAGAGGAGATGCTTAGTCAGAGCCTGGGCAGTATGGGTGGGGTCAGACAGCAGAGGAGGGGCTTAGGAGGAGCCTAGTCAGATTGGGTGGGGTCAAATAGGAGGAGCCTAGTCAGAATGGGTGGAGTCAGAGAGGAGGGGGTATAGGAGGAGCCTAGTCAGATTGGGTGGGGTCAGAGAGGAGGGGCTTAGGAGGAGCCTAGGCAGAATGGGTGGGGTCAGACAGCAGAGGAGGGGCTTAGGAGGCGCCTGGGCAGAATTGGTGGGGTCAGAGAGGAGGGGCTTAGGAGGAGCCTGGGCAGAATGGGTGGGGTCAGACAGCAGAGGAGGGGCTTAGGAGGAGCCTAGTCAGATTGGGTGGGGTCAAATAGGAGGAGCCTGGGCAGAATGGGTGAGGTCAGAGAGGAGGGGTATAGGAGGAGCCTAGTCAGATTGGGTGGGGTCAAATAGGAGGGGGTATAGGAGGAGCCTGGGCAGAATGGGTGGGGCCAGACAGCAGAGGAGGGGCTTAGGAGGAACCTAGTCAGATTGGGTGGGGTCAAATAGGAGGAGCCTGGGCAGAATGGGTGGGGTCAGACAGCAGAGGAGGGGCTTAGGAGGAGCCTGGGCAGAATGGGTGGGGTCAGAGAGGAGTATCTTAGGCGGAGCCTGGGCAGAATGGGTGGGGTCAGACAGCAGAGGAGGGGCTTAGGAGGAGCCTAGTCAGATTGGGTGGGGTCGAATAGGAGGAGCCTAGTCAGAATGGGTGGAGTCAGAGAGGAGGGGGTATAGGAGGAGCCTAGTCAGATTGGGTGGGGTCAGAGAGGAGGGGCTTAGGAGGAGCCTAGGGGCTTAGGAGGAGCCTAGTCAGATTGGGTGGGGTCAGAGAGGAGGGGTATAGGAGGAGCCTGGGCAGAATGGGTGGGGTCAGACAGCAGATGAGGGGCTTAGGAGGAGCCTGGGCAGAATTGGTGGGGTCAGAGAGGAGGGGCTTAGGAGGAGCCTGGGCAGAATAGGTGGGGTCAGACAGCAGAGGAGGGGCTTAGGAGGAGCCTAGTCAGATTGGGTGGGGTCAAATAGGAGGAGCCTGGGCAGAATGGGTGAGGTCAGAGAGGAGGGGTATAGGAGGAGCCTAGTCAGATTGGGTGGGGTCAAATAGGAGGGGGTATAGGAGGAGCCTGGGCAGAATGGGTGGGGCCAGACAGCAGAGGAGGGGCTTAGGAGGAACCTAGTCAGATTGGGTGGGGTCAAATAGGAGGAGCCTGGGCAGAATGGGTGGGGTCAGACAGCAGAGGAGGGGCTTAGGAGGAGCCTGGGCAGAATGGGTGGGGTCAGAGAGGAGGAGCCTAGTCAGATTGGGTGGGGTCAAATAGGAGGAGCCTGGGCAGAATGGGTGGGGTCAGACAGCAGAGGAGGGGCTTAGGAGGAGCCTGGGCAGGATGAGGGGGTATATGGGCAGAATGGGTGGGGTCAGAGAGGAGGGGCCTAGGAGGAGCCTGGGCAGAATGGGTGGAGTCAGAGAGGAGGGGGTATAGGAGGAGCCTGGACAGAATGGGTATAGGAGGAGCCTAGTCAGATTGGGTGTGGTCAAATAGGAGGAGCCTGGGCAGAATGGGTGGGGTCAGAGAGGAGGGGGTATAGGAGGAGCCTGGGCAGAGGGGGTTGTAGGAGGAGCCTAGTCAGATTGGGTGGGGTCAAATAGGAGGAGCCTGGGCAGAATGGGTGGGGTCAGAGGGGTATGGGAGGAGCCTGGGTAGAATGGGTGGAGTCAGAGAGGAGGGGGTATAGGAGGAGCCTGGCAGAGGGGGGTGTAGGAGGAGCCTAGTCAGATTGGGTGGGGTCAAATAGGAGGAGCCTGGGCAGAGGGGGTGGGGTCAGAGAGGAGGGGTATAGGAGGAGCCTGGGCAGAATGGGTGGGGTCAGACAGCAGAGGAGGGGCTTAGGAGGAGCCTGGGCAGAATGGGTGGGGTCAGAGAGGAGGGGCTTAGGAGGAGCCTAGTCAGATTGGGTGGGGTCAAATAGGAGGAGCCTGGGCAGAATGGGTGGGGTCAGACAGCAGAGGAGGGGCTTAGGAGGAGCCTAGTCAGATTGGGTGGGGTCAAATAGGAGGAGCCTGGGCAGAGGGGGTGGGGTCAGAGAGGAGGGGTATAGGAGGAGCCTGGGCAGAGGGGGTATAGGAGGAGCCTGGGCAGAGGGGGTGGGGTCAGAGAGGAGGGGTATAGGAGGAGCCTGGGCAGAGGGGGTATAGGAGGAGCCTGGGCAGAGGGGGTGGGGTCAGAGAGGAGGGGCTTAGGAGGAGCCTGGGCAGAATGGGTGGAGTCAGAGAGGAGGGGGTATAGGAGGAGCCTGGGCAGAATGGGTATAGGAGGAGCCTAGTCAGATTGGGTGTGGTCAAATAGGAGGAGCCTGGGCAGAATGGGTGGGGTCAGAGAGGAGGGGGTATAGGAGGAGCCTGGCAGAGGGGGGTATAGGAGGAGCCTGGGCAGAGGGGGGTGTAGGAGGAGCCTAGTCAGATTGGGTGGGGTCAAATAGGAGGAGCCTGGGCAGAATGGGTGGGGTCAGAGGGGTATGGGAGGAGCCTGGGTAGAATGGGTGGAGTCAGAGAGGAGGGGGTATAGGAGGAGCCTGGCAGAGGGGGGTGTAGGAGGAGCCTAGTCAGATTGGGTGGGGTCAAATAGGAGGAGCCTGGGCACAATGGGAGGGGTCAGAGGGGTATGGGAGGAGGGGCTTAGGCGGAGCCTGGGCAGAATGGGTGGGGTCAGAGAGGAGGGGCTTAGGCGGAGCCTGGGCAGAATGGGTGGAGTCAGAGAGGAGGGGGTATAGGAGGAGCCTGGGCAGAATGGGTATAGGAGGAGCCTAGTCAGATTGGGTGTGGTCAAATAGGAGGAGCCTGGGCAGAATGGGTGGGGTCAGAGAGGAGGGGGTATAGGAGGAGCCAGGGCAGAGGGGGGTGTAGGAGGAGCCTAGTCAGATTGGGTGGGGTCAAATAGGACGAGCTTGGGCAGAATGGGTGGGGTCAGAGGGGTATGGGAGGAGCCTGGGTGGAGTCAGAGAGGAGGGGGTATAGGAGGAGCCTGGCAGAGGGGGGTGTAGGAGGAGCCTGGGCAGAATGGGTGGGGTCAGACAGCAGAGGAGGGGCTTAGGAGGAGCCTAGTCAGATTGGGTGGGGTCAAATAGGAGGAGCCTGGGCAGAATGGGTGGGGTCAGGCAGCAGAGGAGGGGTATAGGAGGAGCCTGGCGGAGGGGTATAGGAGGAGCCTGGCAGAGGGGGGTGTAGGAGGAGCCTAGTCAGATTGGGTGGGGTCAAATAGGAGGAGCCTGGGCAGAATGGGTGGGGTCAGAGGGGTATGGGAGGAGCCTGGGTAGAATGGGTGGAGTCAAAGAGGAGGGGGTATAGGAGGAGCCTGGCAGAGGGGGGTGTAGGAGGAGCCTAGTCAGATTGGGTGGGGTCAAATAGGAGGAGCCTGGGCAGAGGGGGTGGGGTCAGAGAGGAGGGGTATAGGAGGAGCCTGGGCAGAATGGGTGGGGTCAGACAGCAGAGGAGGGGCTTAGAAGGAGCCTGGGCAGAATGGGTGGGGTCAGAGAGGAGGGGCTTAGGAGGAGCCTAGTCAGATTGGGTGGGGTCAAATAGGAGGAGCCTGGGCAGAATGGGTGGGGTCAGACAGCAGAGGAGGGGCTTAGGAGGAGCCTAGTCAGATTGGGTGGGGTCAAATAGGAGGAGCCTGGGCAGAGGGGGTATAGGAGGAGCCTGGGCAGAGGGGGTGGGGTCAGAGAGGAGGGGGTATAGGAGGAGCCTGGGCAGAGGGGGTATAGGAGGAGCCTGGGCAGAGGGGGTGGGGTCAGAGAGGAGGGGGTATAGGAGGAGCCTGGGCAGAATGGGTATAGGAGGAGCCTAGTCAGATTGGGTGTGGTCAAATAGGAGGAGCCTGGGCAGAATGGGTGGGGTCAGAGGGGTATGGGAGGAGCCTGGGTAGAATGGGTGGAGTCAGAGAGGAGGGGGTATAGGAGGAGCCTGGCAGAGGGGGGTGTAGGAGGAGCCTAGTCAGATTGGGTGGGGTCAAATAGGAGGAGCCTGGGCAGAATGGGTGGAGTCAGAGAGGAGGGGCTTAGGCGGAGCCTGGGCAGAATGGGTGGGGGTCAGACAGCAGAGGAGGGGCTTAGGAGGAGCCTGGGCAGAGGGGGTATAGGAGGAGCCTAGTCAGATTGGGTGGGGTCAAATAGGAGGAGCCTGGGCAGAATGGGTGGGGTCAGACAGCAGAGGAGGGGCTTAGGAGGAGCCAAGTCAGATTGGGTGGGGTCAAATAGGAGGGGTATAGGAGGAGCCTGGGCAGAATGGGTGGGGTCAGAGGGGTATGGGAGGAGCCTGGGCAGAATGGGTGGAGTCAGAGAGGAGGGGGTATAGGAGGAGCCTGGGCAGAATGGGTGGGGTCAGACAGCAGAGGAGATGCTTAGGCAGAGCCTGGGCAGTATGGGTGGGGGCAGACAGCAGAGGAGGGGCTTAGGAGGAGCCTAGTCAGATTGGGTGGGGTCAAATAGGAGGAACCTAGTCAGAATGGGTGGAGTCAGAGAGGAGGGGGGTATAGGAGGAGCCTAGTCAGATTGGGTGGGGTCAGAGAGGAGGGGCTTAGGAGGAGCCTAGGGGCTTAGGAGGAGCCTAGTCAGATTGGGTGGGGTCAGAGAGGAGGGGTATAGGAGGAGCCTGGCCAGAATGGGTGGGGTCAGACAGCAGATGAGGGGCTTAGGAGGAGCCTGGGCAGAATTGGTGGGGTCAGAGAGGAGGGGCTTAGGAGGAGCCTGGGCAGAATGGGTGGGGTCAGACAGCAGAGGAGGGGCTTAGGAGGAGCCTAGTCAGATTGGGTGGGGTCAAATAGGAGGAGCCTGGGCAGAATGGGTGAGGTCAGAGAGGAGGGGTATAGGAGGAGCCTAGTCAGATTGGGTGGGGTCAAATAGGAGGGGGTATAGGAGGAGCCTGGGCAGAATGGGTGGGGCCAGACAGCAGAGGAGGGGCTTAGGAGGAACCTAGTCAGATTGGGTGGGGTCAAATAGGAGGAGCCTGGGCAGAATGGGTGAGGTCAGAGAGGAGGGGTATAGGAGGAGCCTAGTCAGATTGGGTGGGGTCAAATAGGAGGGGGTATAGGAGGAGCCTGGGCAGAATGGGTGGGGCCAGACAGCAGAGGAGGGGCTTAGGAGGAACCTAGTCAGATTGGGTGGGGTCAAATAGGAGGAGCCTGGGCAGAATGGGTGGGGTCAGACAGCAGAGGAGGGGCTTAGGAGGAGCCTGGGCAGAATGGGTGGGGTCAGAGAGGAGGGACTTAGGAGGAGCCTGGGCAGAATGGGTGGAGTCAGAGAGGAGGGGGTATAGGAGGAGCCTAGTCAGATTGGGTGGGGTCAAATAGGAGGAGCCTGGGCAGAATGGGTGGGGTCAGAGGGGTATGGGAGGAGCCTGGGTAGAATGGGTGGAGTCAGAGAGGAGGGGGTATAGGAGGAGCCTGGCAGAGGGGGGTGTAGGAGGAGCCTAGTCAGATTAGGTGGGATTAAATAGGAGGAGCCTGGGTAGAGGGGGTGGGGTCAGAGAGGAGGGGTATAGGAGGAGCCTGGGCAGAATGGGTGGGGTCAGACAGCAGAGGAGGGGCTTAGGAGGAGCCTGGGCAGAATGGGTGGGGTCAGAGAGGAGGAGCCTAGTCAGATTGGGTGGGGTCAAATAGGAGGAGCCTGGGCAGAATGGGTGGGGTCAGACAGCAGAGGAGGGGCTTAGGAGGAGCCTAGTCAGATTGGGTGGGGTCAGAGAGGTGGGGTATAGGAGGAGCCTGGGGAGAATGGGTGGGGTCAGACAGCAGAGAAGGGGCTTAGGAGGAGCCTTGTCAGATTGGGTGGGGTCAAATAGGAGGAGCCTGGGCAGAGGGGGGTATAGGAGGAGCCTAGTCAGATTGGGTGGGGTCAGAGAGCAGAGGAGGGGCTTAGGAGGAGCCTAGGGGCTTAGGAGGAGCCTAGTCAGATTGGGTGGGGTCAAATAGGAGGAGCCTGGGCAGAATGGGTGGGGTCAGAGGGGTATGGGAGGAGCCTGGGTAGAATGGGTGGAGTCAGAGAGGAGGGGGTATAGGAGGAGCCTGGGCAGAGGGGGGTGTAGGAGGAGCCTAGTCAGATTGGGTGGGGTCAAATAGGAGGAGCCTGGGCAGAATGGGTGGGGTCAGAGGGGTATGGGAGGAGCCTGGGTAGAATGGGTGGAGTCAGAGAGGAGGGGGTATAGGAGGAGCCTGGCAGAGGGGGGTGTAGGAGGAGCCTAGTCAGATTGGGTGGGGTCAAATAGGAGGAGCCTGGGCACAATGGGAGGGGTCAGAGGGGTATGGGAGGAGCCTGGGTAGAATGGGTGGAGTCAGAGAGGAGGGGGTATAGGAGGAGCCTAGTCAGAGGGGGTGGGGTCAGAGAGGAGGGGCTTAGGAGGAGCCTAGTCAGATTGGGTGGGATCAAATAGGAGGAGCCTGGGCAGAATGGGTGGAGTCAGAGAGGTGGGGCTTAGGAGGAGCCTGGGCAGAATGGGTGGGGTCAGAGAGGAGGGGCTTAGGCGGAGCCTGGGCAGAATGGGTGGGGGTCAGACAGCAGAGGAGGGGCTTAGGAGGAGCCTGGGCAGAGGGGGTATAGGAGGAGCCTAGTCAGATTGGGTGGGGTCAAATAGGAGGAGCCTGGGCAGAATGGGTGGGGTCAGACAGCAGAGGAGGGGCTTAGGAGGAGCCTAGTCAGATTGGGTGGGGTCAAATAGGAGGAGCCTGGGCAGAATGGGTGGAGTCAGAGAGGTGGGGCTTAGGAGGAGCCTGGGCAGAATGGGTGGGGTCAGACAGCAGAGGAGGGGCTTAGGAGGAGCCTGGGCAGAGGGGGTATAGGAGGAGCCTAGTCAGATTGGGTGGGGTCAAATAGGAGGAGCCTGGGCAGAATAGGTGGGGTCAGACAGCAGAGGAGGGGCTTAGGAGGAGCCAAGTCAGATTGGGTGGGGTCAAATAGGAGGGGTATAGGAGGAGCCTGGGCAGAATGGGTGGGGTCAGAGGGGTATGGGAGGAGCCTGGGCAGAATGGGTGGAGTCAGAGAGGAGGGGGTATAGGAGGAGCCTGGGCAGAATGGGTGGGGTCAGACAGCAGAGGAGGGGCTTAGGAGGAGCCTGGGCAGAATGGGTGGGGTCAGAGAGGAGATGCTTAGGCAGAGCCTGGGCAGTATGGGTGGGGTCAGACAGCAGAGGAGGGGCTTAGGAGGAGCCTAGTCAGATTGGGTGGGGTCAAATAGGAGGAGCCTAGTCAGAATGGGTGGAGTCAGAGAGGAGGGGGTATAGGAGGAGCCTAGTCAGATTGGGTGGGGTCAGAGAGGAGGGGCTTAGGAGGAGCCTAGGCAGAATGGGTGGGGTCAGACAGCAGAGGAGGGGCTTAGGAGGCGCCTGGGCAGAATTGGTGGGGTCAGAGAGGAGGGGCTTAGGAGGAGCCTGGGCAGAATGGGTGGGGTCAGACAGCAGAGGAGGGGCTTAGGAGGAGCCTAGTCAGATTGGGTGGGGTCAAATAGGAGGAGCCTGGGCAGAATGGGTGAGGTCAGAGAGGAGGGGTATAGGAGGAGCCTAGTCAGATTGGGTGGGGTCAAATAGGAGGGGGTATAGGAGGAGCCTGGGCAGAATGGGTGGGGCCAGACAGCAGAGGAGGGGCTTAGGAGGAACCTAGTCAGATTGGGTGGGGTCACATAGGAGGAGCCTGGGCAGAATGGGTGGGGTCAGACAGCAGAGGAGGGGCTTAGGAGGAGCCTGGGCAGAATGGGTGGGGTCAGAGAGGAGTATCTTAGGCGGAGCCTGGGCAGAATGGGTGGGGTCAGACAGCAGAGGAGAGGCTTAGGAGGAGCCTAGTCAGATTGGGTGGGGTCGAATAGGAGGAGCCTAGTCAGAATGGGTGGAGTCAGAGAGGAGGGGGTATAGGAGGAGCCTAGTCAGATTGGGTGGGGTCAGAGAGGAGGGGCTTAGGAGGAGCCTAGGGGCTTAGGAGGAGCCTAGTCAGATTGGGTGGGGTCAGAGAGGAGGGGTATAGGAGGAGCCTGGGCAGAATGGGTGGGGTCAGACAGCAGATGAGGGGCTTAGGAGGAGCCTGGGCAGAATTGGTGGGGTCAGAGAGGAGGGGCTTAGGAGGAGCCTGGGCAGAATAGGTGGGGTCAGACAGCAGAGGAGGGGCTTAGGAGGAGCCTAGTCAGATTGGGTGGGGTCAAATAGGAGGAGCCTGGGCAGAATGGGTGAGGTCAGAGAGGAGGGGTATAGGAGGAGCCTAGTCAGATTGGGTGGGGTCAAATAGGAGGGGGTATAGGAGGAGCCTGGGCAGAATGGGTGGGGCCAGACAGCAGAGGAGGGGCTTAGGAGGAACCTAGTCAGATTGGGTGGGGTCAAATAGGAGGAGCCTGGGCAGAATGGGTGGGGTCAGACAGCAGAGGAGGGGCTTAGGAGGAGCCTGGGCAGAATGGGTGGGGTCAAATAGGAGGAGCCTGGGCAGAATGGGTGGGGTCAGAGGGGTATGGGAGGAGCCTGGGTAGAATGGGTGGAGTCAGAGAGGAGGGGGTATAGGAGGAGCCTGGCAGAGGGGGGTGTAGGAGGAGCCTAGTCAGATTGGGTGGGGTCAAATAGGAGGAGCCTGGGCAGAGGGGGTGGGGTCAGAGAGGAGGGGCCTAGGAGGAGCCTGGGCAGAATGGGTGGAGTCAGAGAGGAGGGGGTATAGGAGGAGCCTGGGCAGAATGGGTATAGGAGGAGCCTAGTCAGATTGGGTGTGGTCAAATAGGAGGAGCCTGGGCAGAATGGGTGGGGTCAGAGAGGAGGGTGTATAGGAGGAGCCTGGGCAGAGGGGGGTGTAGGAGGAGCCTAGTCAGATTGGGTGGGGTCAAATAGGAGGAGCCTGGGCAGAATGGGTGGGGTCAGAGGGGTATGGGAGGAGCCTGGGTAGAATGGGTGGAGTCAGAGAGGAGGGGGTATAGGAGGAGCCTGGCAGAGGGGGGTGTAGGAGGAGCCTGGGCAGAATGGGTGGGGTCAGACAGCAGAGGAGGGGCTTAGGAGGAGCCTAGTCAGATTGGGTGGGGTCAAATAAGAGGAGCCTGGGCAGAATGGGTGGGGTCAGAGGGGTATGGGAGGAGCCTGGGTAGAATGGGTGGAGTCAGAGAGGAGGGGGTATAGGAGGAGCCTGGGCAGAGGGGGGTGTAGGAGGAGCCTAGTCAGATTGGGTGGGGTCAAATAGGAGGAGCCTGGGCAGAATGGGTGGGGTCAGAGGGGTATGGGAGGAGCCTGGGTAGAATGGGTGGAGTCAGAGAGGAGGGGGTATAGGAGGAGCCTGGCAGAGGGGGGTGTAGGAGGAGCCTAGTCAGATTGGGTGGGGTCAAATAGGAGGAGCCTGGGCAGAGGGGGTGGGGTCAGAGAGGAGGGGTATAGGAGGAGCCTGGGCAGAATGGGTGGGGTCAGACAGCAGAGGAGGGGCTTAGGAGGAGCCTGGGCAGAATGGGTGGGGTCAGAGAGGAGGGGCTTAGGAGGAGCCTAGTCAGATTGGGTGGGGTCAAATAGGAGGAGCCTGGGCAGAATGGGTGGGGTCAGACAGCAGAGGAGGGGCTTAGGAGGAGCCTAGTCAGATTGGGTGGGGTCAAATAGGAGGAGCCTGGGCAGAGGGGGTATAGGAGGAGCCTGGGCAGAGGGGGTGGGGTCAGAGAGGAGGGGGTATAGGAGGAGCCTGGGCAGAATGGGTATAGGAGGAGCCTAGTCAGATTGGGTGTGGTCAAATAGGAGGAGCCTGGGCAGAATGGGTGGGGTCAGAGGGGTATGGGAGGAGCCTGGGTAGAATGGGTGGAGTCAGAGAGGAGGGGATATAGGAGGAGCCTGGCAGAGGGGGGTGTAGGAGGAGCCTAGTCAGATTGGGTGGGGTCAAATAGGAGGAGCCTGGGCACAATGGGAGGGGTCAGAGGGGTATGGGAGGAGCCTGGGTAGAATGGGTGGGGTCAGAGAGGAGGGGCTTAGGAGGAGCCTAGTCAGATTGGGTAGGGTCAAATAGGAGGAGCCTGGGCAGAATGGGTGGAGTCAGAGAGGAGGGGCTTAGGCGGAGCCTGGGCAGAATGGGTGGGGGTCAGACAGCAGAGGAGGGGCTTAGGAGGAGCCTGGGCAGAGGGGGTATAGGAGGAGCCTAGTCAGATTGGGTGGGGTCAAATAGGAGGAGCCTGGGCAGAATGGGTGGGGTCAGACAGCAGAGGAGGGGCTTAGGAGGAGCCAAGTCAGATTGGGTGGGGTCAAATAGGAGGGGTATAGGAGGAGCCTGGGCAGAATGGGTGGGGTCAGAGGGGTATGGGAGGAGCCTGGGCAGAATGGGTGGAGTCAGAGAGGAGGGGGTATAGGAGGAGCCTGGGCAGAATGGGTGGGGTCAGACAGCAGAGGAGATGCTTAGGCAGAGCCTGGGCAGTATGGGTGGGGGCAGACAGCAGAGGAGGGGCTTAGGAGGAGCCTAGTCAGATTGGGTGGGGTCAAATAGGAGGAACCTAGTCAGAATGGGTGGAGTCAGAGAGGAGGGGGTATAGGAGGAGCCTAGTCAGATTGGGTGGGGTCAGAGAGGAGGGGCTTAGGAGGAGCCTAGGGGCTTAGGAGGAGCCTAGTCAGATTGGGTGGGGTCAGAGAGGAGGGGTATAGGAGGAGCCTGGGCAGAATGGGTGGGGTCAGACAGCAGATGAGGGGCTTAGGAGGAGCCTGGGCAGAATTGGTGGGGTCAGAGAGGAGGGGCTTAGGAGGAGCCTGGGCAGAATGGGTGGGGTCAGACAGCAGAGGAGGGGCTTAGGAGGAGCCTAGTCAGATTGGGTGGGGTCAAATAGGAGGAGCCTGGGCAGAATGGGTGAGGTCAGAGAGGAGGGGTATAGGAGGAGCCTAGTCAGATTGGGTGGGGTCAAATAGGAGGGGGTATAGGAGGAGCCTGGGCAGAATGGGTGGGGCCAGACAGCAGAGGAGGGGCTTAGGAGGAACCTAGTCAGATTGGGTGGGGTCAAATAGGAGGAGCCTGGGCAGAATGGGTGAGGTCAGAGAGGAGGGGTATAGGAGGAGCCTAGTCAGATTGGGTGGGGTCAAATAGGAGGGGGTATAGGAGGAGCCTGGGCAGAATGGGTGGGGCCAGACAGCAGAGGAGGGGCTTAGGAGGAACCTAGTCAGATTGGGTGGGGTCAAATAGGAGGAGCCTGGGCAGAATGGGTGGGGTCAGACAGCAGAGGAGGGGCTTAGGAGGAGCCTGGGCAGAATGGGTGGGGTCAGAGAGGAGGGACTTAGGAGGAGCCTGGGCAGAATGGGTGGAGTCAGAGAGGAGGGGGTATAGGAGGAGCCTGGGCAGAATGGGTGGGGTCAGACAGCAGAGGAGGGGCTTAGGAGGAGCCTAGTCAGAATGGGTGGAGTCAGAGAGGAGGGGTATAGGAGGAGCCTGGGCAGAATGGGTGGAGTCAGAGAGGAGGGGGTATAGGAGGAGCCTGGGCAGAATGGGTGGGGTCAGAGGGGTATGGGAGGAGCCTGGGCAGAATGGGTGGAGTCAGAGAGGAGGGGCTTAGGCGGAGCCTGGGCAGAATGGGTGGAGTCAGAGAGGAGGGGGTATAGGAGGAGCCTGGGCAGAATGGGTGGGGTCAGAGAGGAGGGGGTAAAGGAGGAGCCTGGCAGAGGGGGGTATAGGAGGAGCCTGGGCAGAGGGGGGTGTAGGAGGAGCCTAGTCAGATTGGGTGGGGTCAAATAGGAGGAGCCTGGGCAGAATGGGTGGGGTCAGAGGGGTATGGGAGGAGCCTGGGTAGAATGGGTGGAGTCAGAGAGGAGGGGGTATAGGAGGAGCCTGGCAGAGGGGGGTGTAGGAGGAGCCTAGTCAGATTGGGTGGGGTCAAATAGGAGGAGCCTGGGCAGAATGGGTGGGGTCAGAGGGGTATGGGAGGAGCCTGGGTAGAATGGGTGGAGTCAGAGAGGAGGGGGTATAGGAGGAGCCTGGCAGAGGGGGGTGTAGGAGGAGCCTAGTCAGATTAGGTGGGGTCAAATAGGAGGAGCCTGGGTAGAGGGGGTGGGGTCAGAGAGGAGGGGTATAGGAGGAGCCTGGGCAGAATGGGTGGGGTCAGACAGCAGAGGAGGGGCTTAGGAGGAGCCTGGGCAGAATGGGTGGGGTCAGAGAGGAGGAGCCTAGTCAGATTGGGTGGGGTCAAATAGGAGGAGCCTGGGCAGAATGGGTGGGGTCAGACAGCAGAGGAGGGGCTTAGGAGGAGCCTGGGCAGGATGAGGGTGTATATGGGCAGAATGGGTGGGGTCAGAGAGGAGGGGCCTAGGAGGAGCCTGGGCAGAATGGGTGGAGTCAGAGAGGAGGGGGTATAGGAGGAGCCTGGGCAGAATGGGTATAGGAGGAGCCTAGTCAGATTGGGTGTGGTCAAATAGGAGGAGCCTGGGCAGAATGGGTGGGGTCAGAGAGGAGGGGGTATAGGAGGAGCCTGGGCAGAGGGGGGTGTAGGAGGAGCCTAGTCAGATTGGGTATAGGAGGAGCCTAGTCAGATTGGGTGTGGTCAAATAGGAGGAGCCTGGGCAGAATGGGTGGGGTCAGAGAGGAGGGGGTATAGGAGGAGCCTGGGCAAAGGGGGGTATAGGAGGAGCCTGGGCAGAGGGGGGTGTAGGAGGAGCCTAGTCAGATTGGGTGGGGTCAAATAGGAGGAGCCTGGGCAGAATGGGTGGGGTCAGAGGGGTATGGGAGGAGCCTGGGTAGAATGGGTGGAGTCAGAGAGGAGGGGGTATAGGAGGAGCCTGGCAGAGGGGGGTGTAGGAGGAGCCTAGTCAGATTGGGTGGGGTCAAATAGGAGGAGCCTGGGCAGAATGGGTGGGGTCAGAGGGGTATGGGAGGAGCCTGGGTAGAATGGGTGGAGTCAGAGAGGAGGGGGTATAGGAGGAGCCTGGCAGAGGGGGGTGTAGGAGG